>NW_024088058.1:300000-389658 GCF_009730915.1 Dioscorea cayenensis subsp. rotundata
AATAATTAAATATTTAATCAAAAAATAATAATAATTAAATATAAACGTGTGAAATAATCATAGTTTTTATATATAATATAATTAATGTTTTTTTAGAAAGCATGGGTTTTGTTTAGGATAAAAAAATAAGGGTGTTTTGATGCAGCTAATTTTGAGTTCGATTTCAATTCATTAATCTTGACATATATTTAAACTACTGTACCGAACTCAACACATAAACATTGTAACATAGAAAGGCTGGCTGAAAACTGGGGGAGGGTGGGGAAAATCTAAACCACCATTGAATTAAGGGCACATAAAAAACTAACTCTAAATAACAGCCACATGATTGAGATCCGACGGTTTGTGATAACCAGACAACTAGTACTACATAGACTCCAACAACAAGAACATGTCTTGCAGGGCATCGCGAAAGCCGGGAGATACCGGAGAGAAGTCACCGGCAACAGTGGCATCCATGTTATTAAACAAAACTTCAGGGGCAAGGTCCCAACCCAGCTGCCACCTCGGACGGCTCCTGACTTCCATCTCGCACGTGAGGTCCGGGGACAGCACGTGCTCGGACAGCGTGGAATCGGTGTGCAAACTCGGCGGCGAGTCCGACACGTCGAAACAGAGCATGTTTGTGACCGGTGGTGTCTGCACGTGCGATCCGGTTTGGTTGAACCGCACGTGCGTTGGCTTGTTCTGAACCGAAGATGCTGGTTTGCGAGGTGAGTGACCCTGCTTCTCCACTCCCTCTTTCTTCTCGTATATCCGGCATAAAACCCAGTTATCCAGCTGTCAATACCAAATAATATTTAAATTTTAATTAAAAACAATTTTTAAAAAAATATTAATTTTAAAAAATTTTTAAGCCAACAAACTTTTGGTCTATTGGCACCGTGTTAAGGTGTTCGTGTCTTGCTGATAGCTCACACAGAGAGAAGGCACATGTGTATTGAGGTATTAATTCCACACCTGTGTATGACACATTGATTGATCTATATTTTATAAAAAAAAATACATATATATATAAATTTTATATGCATACCAGCAAGCCATTCTTTTTGCGGTCAATGTCGGCAAGTCTATACTCATGCATAATCCAATTAGTTTTAAAACCATTTGGTGCTTTTCCAGCATAAAAAACAAGTGATTTTTTTATCGCCACGGTCTTCGGCATCCCAATAGGTTTATCGGCTCCGGTCGCCTTCCAATAACCCGAACCGGCGGCCCGGTTCGGTCTAGACCCATTGGGATACTTCCTGTTCCTTGGCGAGAAGAAATACCATTCCTTCTCTCCGTATGACGCCATCTCTACAATAACCAAGTCAACGCTTTAAGATTCGTGCAAAAAAAAAATCTAATCAAACGGACGAGGAGAAACAAGATTAGGATAACTCACCAGGAAGTTGCCAAGGGTTATAATTGTAAATATCTATTTCTTTTATAACCTCAGCTGAAACCGTCAACGAGGCGCACTTCCGGCAGAGGTAATGCATGACGAGCTCCTCGTCCGTTGGATGGAACCGGAATCCAGGCGGCAACTGCAAATCTCCACCGTCCATTCCAACTCTCAAAATCAACTAATCAATCAAGCAGGCAAGCAAGCTCTCTGAAACAAAGAATACCAAAGAACAACAAGGATTTATAGAGGAATCCGAGAGAGGTGATTGGAAGTTGACACCTGGACTCTTGATGACGTGGAGAAAGGTGATTGGGTACGCATGACAAGTGAAGTCATGGATGACATGGATGTGGGGTCCACGAGACAAGGGATTGGTTGCATTGACGACCTGCCGCTAAAGAACGACGACGGGGCGCGGCGTCCCTTTGGAGCCGCGGCGAGGCGGATGAAAGCGACGGGGTGACGCGGCGCATCGGGGTTGTGAACGAAGGAAACGATATGATTGGTCGGACACGTAAGCAAGGTGTGAATTAATGGGGGTTGAGTTGCAGCTGATTCGGTCGGCAAAAGTGTCGGTAATAAGACATGAGTATTATTTTATGTTGGTGAGTGTCTAAGTTAAGAGTATCTTAATTATGATCTCATTGATGTATGTTTGTGTTTTTTATATGTATTAATTATTATGTGTTTTGTTTGAATGGGTTTTAGTTTGGAGTTGATTTTTAGTGTTATTTGGTTTTGATTCTATTAGGATTTTGGGGATTCAGGAAGTGTTTTGAGATTCTAAATTGGTTTTGAGGTATCTTGTTGGGAAGTCTACTTTGGTGGCTGGATTGGGATTAAAATATTATAATAATAATATTAATGATAATAGTTAATAAATAAATAAAGATTGGAAAGGTGCACTATGGTATTCATTCAAGTTTGTGATGTGAGTTTGATTTTTTAAAGCTAGAATTAGGTCCATTTAGTTTATTTTAAAATTATTAATAAAGGAATAATTGAGGAAACATCATCAATATTACTAATGAAAAATGTATTTGAAGTTGCTATTTTTATGGCCTGATTTGCATTTTTTTTAATAATTGCGATAAGTATAGTTAATCAAGACATATTATAAATCTAAAACTCGATTATTCTATATCTGCGAGCTCTCACCTAGTGACTCGGAGTTTAGGCTGTAAACTCACACTGACAACAGATGATCCATTAGCACCACTATATATGAATTATTTGTAACGAAAATATAAATAGGTAGGATTTTCTCTTAATTGTGATATTTATTTATTGATTTATTACAATATAGATGAATCATCCTACACACCAAATTTATTTACATCTCAATTATATATTTAAGATAAATTAAATATTCAATCTCATGAATAAAAGTCTTAACCACTTGATTATTATGAGAATGTTCTATATGTTAATTTATGTTTAAATAATTATGATTTTGTAATACATATTTATTAAAAAAAAACAAACAAACAAGTGCTATGTGCTTTTATAAGCATTTTTCTTTTTTTATTTTTTTGGGCAGGGGACAAAAAGACCTACCTGGATAGTATAATAAATAAGAATTAATTTGAAAATAACATGCATCGACTTCGTCATAAATCCTAAGATTTTATGTTTTTATAATTTATTTTTATAATTTAAATTTAATAAAATTTAATTATATTTATAAATTTTTTAAAATTTTACTTTTGCTTGCTTGGTTTGTATGAAAAATGTTTGTAACAACCAACAGCATTTTGAAATGTTGATACTGGTCATTTACGCAAAATTTTATTTTTAGAGAGACTCGAGATCAAAACCTATTTAAAGTGAAGGCATGATATTGTTGAATTTGCATATGCGTTCCACATCATTACATGTCCATGATTATTAATTTTAAATAGAGGTGTTTGTCGTCTAGTGCCAACAATATATATATATATATATTATAATATCAACTCATAAGTTGTTTTTGTCTTTTTCTTTATATATATATATTTATATAAAGGCCATAGCAAAGAAACAGTTACTTAGAAATTGCTTGACTATAGTAATTTCATGGGCTCTTTAATTTTGGAGAGAAAAAAAAACCAATAAAGACAAAAAAAAAAATAAATTTAATTAATTTGCTTTGCTGGATCTCACATGATTACAGCTTTCTTTTTGTATTAATAAAAAAGGCTTTGTAGACTTAGAGCCCTGGATCTTGCAAACATTAGTTTCTTTTTAAATATATATATGAGATGTGGGTGGTTTTGATTAAGATAATAAGATGGAATATACTCAATTGGTAATAATCCAAGTCAACCATATGAGTTGTCCAGCATTATTTGATTTATATTTAAAAAAAGTTATTGAAATAAATTTGTTACTTCTTTTGTAATGATAATATTCATCGGATCCTAATTTAAAATGAGAATGGCATACCAATTCTCTTATCGCATAGATGATAGATGATATATAATTAATATACAACTTTTAGTTTTTATATAAAAATTTATTGAAATAAATTTGTTACTTCTTTTGTAATGATAATATTCATCAGATCCTAATTTAAAATGAGAATGGCATACCAATTCTCTTATCGCATAGATGATAGATGATATATAATTAATATACAACTTTTAGTTTTCATATAAAAATTTATTGAAATAAATTTGTTACTTCTTTTGTAATGATAATATTCATCAGATCCTAATTTAAAATGAGAATGACATACCAATTCTCTTATCGCATAGATGATAGATGATATATAACTAATATACAACTTTTAGTTTTTATATAAAAATTTATTTGTAATTTTGCAAATATAAATAATTGATAATACGACCTAATCAATTATCAATTATTTACCACACCTAGTGTTGTTGACTTTTGTATTATTTTTTCTTTTAATTTGAAATGGTTTATCCACATTTAAAAATAAAAATAATAATAATAATAATAATAATACTACTACTACGACCAAGTCAATTTACACTTTTATTTTAAAATTTTATTTTATTTATTTGTTTGGTTGTCATTAAATTGATTTATAATCAATATATATTGATTTTTGAACTTTATCTCCCTATTTCTTTTTTCTAATGTGCGTAGAAATAATAAATAAAAACATATATTTAGTTGACTTTTTTACTATATAAGTACGCAAACAAATAAAAATAATTTGCAAATATATACATTTTTCAAAAGTATATTGGTTGTGATTCATTCTTCAAGCAAAATATATGGTCATAGATATTGATAGAATATTTTTCAATAAGTATATAACTAACCTTGATAAATTCCAAGGTTTAAAATTTGATTAATTATCGTTTTTAATGTTTTAATAAAGCAAGTAATCCATTCTATAAAATAACTAAAATATCAAATATACTTGACTTTGATGTTATTTTCTTTTCTTGTATTAATTATGGAAAACATTTTATTTAAACATTCATTTAAACATATGCATTTTCTAAGTAGGTATAAATATTTTGTATTTTGATGCAGTGCTACAGAAGTATTTCAGAATATAAATATTTTTTAAGATGAAAATAAGAATATGTTCTTACACACAAATATATATATATATATATGCAAGATAATGAAAAAAAATGGCGGGGAGTATAATAAATTTTAAAGATATTTTGAGAAAACAACAATAATTTTTCCTTTTCTTTTTGTTAATATAGTTAATAGTATTTTTTTTTAAAAAAAAATTCACCCATTAGTAGAGGCATATAAAAAAGTAAATCTATTTGGTTATTTTTTTATATATAAATATTCGAATTCAAAATCATTTACCTAAGTTGCTCTTGTTTATAAAAAAAAGTTAATTTTTTTTTCTATAAAAGTAGTTACTTTAATCCAAACAGACCTTAAAAACATATCCAAAACAGTATCATTTAAGTTTTTATAATAAAAATACAAGCAATTTATTATGATATAAAAAATAATATAAGTGAAGAGTGGGTGGCACAAGTGAAGCCACTCACACTGCAAAAACTATCCAAATGTATAGTTTTTTATTTAGAAATAGATATTTACTTTTAGAATGGTATTAAAAATGGGAAGATTCCTTCAAATTGCATGACAAAGTTGAAACCAGTGTTGTTGGTGGTTTTCAGACTTGGTACACACTTTGAATTATTTATTTGAATGCTTGGATCATTATTTAAAGTCCATGATTTAACCTTTTTAGTAAAATAATCATCAACATATGTTTACTTTTAAAGTTAATGAATCTCATGATCTCATCATAGTAATAAAAAAAAACCTTGTCCATATTGTCATGGATTATATATATGCAATGAGAGCAATGTGTTTGATGTCATCCAAATAAATGACAGTGCATAAAAATAATATAATATTAATAGCTAGTTTTAAAATAGAACCAGATGGTTGTTTTGTTCAAGCAACACCAACTTATTATTATTATTATTATTATTGATGTGAAATTTTATTTAGGCACTTCCGTCAATGATTTTTTATCTTCTTCTTTTTTTTTCTTTTTTCTTTTTTTATCTTTTTGTGTGTGTTTGGTGTTTGTGTGATACACAGACTGATTCAAGCCTCAATTTATAAAGTAAGGGTATAAATGTGGAGATATTAATTTTATATTTATACATATTTTATAATATTTTTTTTTTTGAGTTTCATCTAAAAATGGAAAAAATCGAACCAATCATGATTTCTGACCCAATTCACTACGAACAGGGTGATTTTTTTTTGTTGAAAATCAGGGGGCTGGACCGGATGGGGATTTTTTATAATGGGAATAAGGTGAGGTGAGTATAAGTATGGTTTTACTTTGCCCCGCTGCTTAGGCCGCTAAAAAATTGCATATATACCTTTATGTATTAATATATACATATAATTTTAAATTTTTCACTTTATAAATCAAAGTAAATAAGATTATATCCACTTAATCATGATAGTTATGTATTTTGATTAAACATATGTTTAAAATTGTTATTTGACTTAACTATATTAGTATTTTTCTTACAATTTGAGATGAATAGTATTGTTGTTGTGTTGATATATAAATTGTACCATTTTTTATTTAATGTGGCGTTATATATTTTTGTAATTATTGATGTAAATGAACTAAAAATATATATATATATTTTATCTCAAGTCTTGTAAAAGCAGGGTGGAAAAAGTGTAAACATCCATGGGGTGTTTATGATATTGGAAAGTTAAAAAAAAAAAAAAACAAATGACAGGTCGAGGAGCGGGGTAACATATGTGATGGGCGGGGCCGCTCCGCTCCCGCCCAACGGCCCCAACACATTGCCATTCCCCGGTTCCATCTTATCAATATATATTTAAAAAAAATTAAAATTAATGCACACAACGTAAACTCTTTTCATATTTAGTTTATAATGACTATGTTATGGTTTTATTTATTTGGGATCTTGACTTTGTAAGTTCATTTTGGATAAAAAAAATAAAATAATAATGAGGAGATATGGTTTCTGATTTTTTTTCTCGCTTTTCTAATATTTTATTACAAATAAACTTATAATAAAATTGGTGCAAAATCAAACTCATTGAAAATTAACATTCATTTGTCAAAAGAAGGAGAAAAGTATTATATATCCTTTTCACTAGGTCAATGTCTCCGAAGGTTAGAGTTAAAATTATAATATTATATTTTTTTATCTATATATATATTATCATATTATTTATAGCCGTATTTAGGATCCTTTTAAAGGGGAATTTGATCCTTCAATGAAAATTCCAAATAAAATTGAGAATTTTTTTTTATAAAATATTATATTTCTATAAAGAAAAAAATCAATTCAATATTTTTAAAAATATTATATTGTTATTAAGTGGCGGAACCAGAACTTACCGGTAGGGGGGCTAAAGCTAGAGTGTAAAAAAATTATCAAATAAAATAATTATCTACAGTGAAAATAGTTAAATAATATTACTACAATTTGAATATACATATAGTGAAAAAAAACATTAACTATAATTTGAACTGCTATCGTTGTCATGGTGTATCTGACTAAAAAAAATAACTATATTTAACTAGACAACTAAACAATCATTTATTTACTCTAACATGTATATTATTATATTAGAATAACTAATTTATACTTGCCATGCCACATTATCAACCTAATTTTTTAAAATTAATAAATTGTTTTTATAAATTTTATTAATATTATTCAGAAACTTTTATTGAAAATTTGAAATTTGAATGCCACATTATCAAGTTAAAGTTTGTCTTAAATTTTTATAAAATTTAAAATTTTGGTAACTTTTTGAAAATAAAAAAACTTGTTAATCAGTAAAAGTATAAAAAACTTAACACTTCAACACATTATCAATTTAATTTCTTTAAAATCATTAAATTATTTTTATAAATTTTATTCATATTATTCATAAATTTTTATTAAAAATTTCAATGCCTCATTATCAATTTAATTATTTCTTTAAATTTATTAAAATTTTATAACTTTTTGAAAATATAAAAAACTTATTTTTAGTTAGTAAAAGTATCAAAAACCTAACATTGCAACCCATTATCAACTTAATTTTTTTAATTATTAATTTATTATTATTAATTTAATTAATATTATTTATAAATTTTCACTCAATGAAAATTTATAAATAATATTAATAAATGAAATTTCAATGTCTCATTATCAATTTAATTTTTTTGTTAAATTTTTTTAAAATTTTAAATTTCAGCAATTTTTTGAAAATAAAAAAACTTGTTTTTAATGGAAAGTATAAAAACTAAACATTGCAATCCATGAGATTTGAACCTAGGTGGGCTCTAATAACCACACTCCCACCAACCACTCAAGCACATTGACATCATATAACAATTAATTACAAACAAAATATTATATAACAATATTATATAAATAAGATGGCTGCCGGAAACGGAAAGCAACCTCACCGAGCCGAGGGGGCTGAAGCCCCGCTCGCCCTGGTTCCGCCATCGTAGGGGACCCATTGCATTATTGCTCTTTTTAATGCATGAGAAAGCATCACTGGCATGTAAATACGATGTATACGTGACTCAATTTCACAAAAGCATCATCAAAGAGTGGGGCCGGTGTATGTAAGGGCATGGGGCATCATGTTCTTCATGGAAAAATATGGTTTATTATTATTGCATCTATTTTTTTATTTTTATCATAAAAATGCAATACCTCTTCTTCTAGCAGATCAACCTCTTCCGAATTCCTTGGCCTCTCTTTCTCTTTCTTTCTTCTCACTTTTCTTCAAAATTCTATCTGTCTTTTTTCTAGTCTCCTCCCTTTCCTTTCTATTTTTCTTCAGCCGCCTTCTTGTCTCTCCTTCTCCCTTCTTTCTCTCTCCTTTTTCCAAAACTCCTCCCCTTCTCCTTAGTCCCCGAAGATCCTCAACACTCAAGAATCTCCAACTCCCTGGGAGATTTTTTTATTTTTTTATTTTTATTTTTTTTATTTTTTTATTTTTGAATTCAAAATTTCCAATCTTATCCATAATCTTCATTTTTTTATATATATTTTCATATATATTTGAATTTCCCTCCTTCTTTTTATTATTATATTTTATTCATTATTATAAAATATATATGTATATTTTTTTTAAATTTCAAACGACATGTATATATATCTTCAAATATATATACATATATTCTCTCTCCTCTTTTTATATATTATTATTATTATTTTATTATTTTTTATTTACCCCCTACTTTTATTTGGAATAGGATAATGCCCCTTATCTCCCTTTTTTTTTGCTCCTATTTGAAGTAGGAGAATATGATTCATCATCATCATTTTTTTTATTTATCCCCTTTTTTTGTTTGATTTTAATTCGAAGTAGAATGCCAAATTCCTAATGGGATTAGGAATGAAAATTTTTTTATATAAACATTCTTAAATTTAAAATTTAAAGAAAAATTCTTTTAAGGTCCATGACCCAATTCTACACCCACCACCCAACATGGTTCGGTTGAGGATAGTACCAATTCTAATACCAAATAAGGTAGTATACACATTATTCAACAAATATAATAATTTAATTAAATATATTTATCAATACTTAAAAATTTTAGAAAATTATTCCCACCAATAAAAAAAATATTATTATTTAAAAATTAAGCAATAATATATATATATTTTTTTTAGAAAGGCGACAAGCGCCGGAACCCAGGGATAGACACGTGGGAGAGCCGCACTTAATATCGAATCATGCCCTCACCTTGCACGAGATGGGGATCGAACTCGGAGAGCCATACTCGACACTTGAGGTGAACACCCCACGTAAAAGACCCGATGCCTAGAGATGGCAATTTGTACCCTACCCGATGGGTATACCCGTATCCGTACCCGGTCAAAGAGGGTATTACCCTCTTTGACCGGGTACGGGTACGAGTATTACCCGTTAGTTTTTGAGCGGGTACGGGTCGGGTAAGGGTATGCCCCTACCCTACCCGTACCCTTACCCTTACCCGTTGAAGAGGGTACGGGTAAAACCCATACATGTACCCTTACCCTCTCATATATATATATATATATATATATATATATATATATATATATATATATATATATATATATATATATATATATATATAATTTTTTATAAAACTAAACATTTACTCACAATTTACTCAATATCTATTTTCATAGTGATTAATTTGAAAATAATACTTCAAATTTTCTCTTAATATATTACTTTAAATTTTATTTAACTTCTATATTTATATTTGATAATATTATCAAAATTGAATTTTAGATATATATTAAGAATCATAATTAAATTAAAAAATAAACAAATATAAAAATTATAAGAACATCCTGAAAAATAAGATACTAATAAAAAATCAATTGGATATAACTTATGAGAATTATTTATAATGTTTTTTATATTCAAAATATTACTAGATATTTATAAAATTTGAAGCTATATAAAATATAAATAGTAGATATATGAAAAAATTTTAAACAAAAACCAAGATGGTTAAACATGAACAAAACAAAAGGTAGAGTTACCATTGAGTCCTAAATAGATGTCATTTTTATGTGATTATATAATTTAAGATAAACAAATATATATATCAACTTGTAATTTTGAATTTATGGACATGTGTTTAAAGATTGTAATATAATGTATAATTAATTTATTTTTATTATTATTTAAATTTAATTCAATAATTTGAACAACGGGTAAGCGGGTACCCTGCGGGTATACCCGTACCCTGCAGGTAAGGGTAAGGGTATGATTTTTTTTACCCTGAAGGGTACGGGTAAAGGTAGGGGTGGCAATTTTTGACACGACACGTTTACACGACACGGTTTTAGGAGGGTTTGGGTTAAACGGGTTAGTGTCATAAACGGGTCGACCCATTTATGACACGCCTAAATTAAGCGAGTTCGTGTCATAAACGGGTTGACACGTATATGACACGGTTAACCCGTTTAATATGAATAGATAAATGTGTCTGATAGTAAACTTGATAAATTAATTGAATTATTCTCACGGCAAATATGATGTTTAAGTATATTATGTTTAATGTTAGTTTGGATTTTTAAAAAAAATGTTTTGATTAAAAATTCGTGTCGCGTGTCGTGTCGTGTGGCGTATTAAATGTTCGTGTTTGTGTCGTGTTTTAAACAGATAAACAGGTCGTGTTGACCTATTTAAGACTTAAACGTGTTAAACGTGTCGTGTCGTGTCGCCACGGGTTTTAGACGTGTCGTGTTCGTGTTCTAAAAAATTACACGTTTAATAATCGTGTCGTGTTCGTGTCAGGGTTAAACGTGTCAGATTCACAGGTCAACTCGACACGAACACGACCCGCTAACCCGTTTTGCCACCCCTAGATAAGGGTACGTGTATGGGGTAGGGGTTACGGGTACGGGTAAGAGTTTTTGCATACTCTACCTATACCCTACCCGTTGTCATCCCTACCGATGCCAATGGATCAAATGGTCGTTGGCACAATAATAATAAATTGAATCAAAACTTTGAGGAGCTCAAAATATTTAATTAATAAATATTAAAACAAATATTTTTATTATTAATAAAAAAAATAAAAGTCTAGAAACAAATTTTATTTTATCTTTTAAAAAATAATAATAATTAATAAATCGAAAGAAGCGTAAACGTAAAGCAACCAGAAAACAAGACGCCAAATTTCGTATCTCTAAGACTCCTTCGTGTTCGCAATTCCCAATGCTTCATTCCTTTTTAACTCCCCCGAGATCCCTGGAAGCTCGGCAATGGGCGTGGAGATGGAGGAGAATCGAGGAGCATTCGATGGTCACAGGGCGGCGGAACTCATGGTTGAGCTCCGGGAAGCATTCGGGTCTGGGAGGACGAGGAGCTATGAGTGGAGAGTCGCGCAGCTCAAGGCTCTTTTTAGGATGATTGACGAGAAGGAGGCCGAGATCATGGCTGCTCTCTACTCCGACCTCGCTAAGCCCGAGCTTGAAGCTTTCTTGCATGAGGTCTCTCTTCGCTCTTGTTTCCTTTTAATCATTGATCAAAAGCGAGGTTTTTGCCCCCTTTTTTTTGGGTATCTGATGTTCAAGTTTGTGTTATTGATTTCCGAGTTTCAATTAGTTTCTTGAATGAATTTTGATGTCCATGATTTGTTATTTTGTTTATGCTTGGGATTTGTCCCAATTCAGAAGATCAATCTGTGGTTTTTTTGTTTTTCTTCTGAGTAGAATGCCAGAATTCTTTGCTGTTTGTTGTTCTCTTGCTAATATCTCTCCTAATTAAAAGGAATAAAGTCAATCTTCTCTGCTTAGTGTGTTCAGATTTCATGGAACTTGTTATTGGAATCAGATCCTCTTTCTACAGATAAACTGATATTTGGAATTTTGAAGATGTAAACTGAAGTTGATCTTTTGTCTAATTTATGCAATTCACAATGGTTGCGATTGTTGTTCTCTTGCTAATATCTCTCCCAGTCAACATGAGAGGCATAGTCAAAAGTCAAAAGGAATAAAGTCAATCTTCTCTGCTTAGTGTGTTCAGATTTCATGGAACTTGTTATTGGCATCAGATCTCTTTCTACAGATAAACTGATATTTGAAATTTCGAACATGTAAACTGAAGTTGATCTTTTCTCCAATTTATGCAATTCAGTGGCTGTGATTGTATTTAAAACTTTTTAAGTTCATGACCGTGTAAGTCAATGATAATGTTGTACTGTTTTCACATTTACTCTTCTCTTCTGACAGCAAATAATAGTAATTCCTTGCTATGATACATTGTCTTTTGCTTTTAAGGCTTAGTTATCAAGCTATTTTTGTGTTTTGAAAGCAATAATTATTCATCCATCAAACCCTGCTAGAGTGTTCACATGTTGAATTATTTTTTACTTTTGCATGTAAAAGCAAAAACCCGCACTTCTTTTCATGAACATGAATCTGTAATGCAGGTTTCTTTGACGAGATCTGCATGCCAACTAGCTCTTAAGGAACTGAAGCGTTGGATGAAACCAGAGAAGGTATTAGATATAAATGGTTCTGATTGCTGAACAGTGATTTCCTTCAAGACTTAAAGTGTTTTATGATACTAACCAAGTTAAGCACTAATGAGTTTGGTTGTCCTTTTTGCAGGTTTCTAGTTCTATTACCACTTTTCCATCATCATCAGAAATTGTGTCAGAGCCCCTTGGTGTTGTGTTGATCATATCAGCATGGAACTACCCCTTCAGTATGTAATATGCTAATTTTATTTTGTTGCACATATATGAGAGTTGGCAAACTCGAGTTAACTTGAGTGAGACTTATGTATGGTGTTAGATTTTATATTTTTGGTACTAGTGGACCCTATATGGACTCTATATGGGTTTGGGGGTCTTACACCAAAAAATCCCAAGACTTAGTGGCTCAACCCCTATACCTATATATAAACTCATTACACTTCTATGAACATTTCTGACTGTATTTGCCCTTGGCACTCTCTCTGCGCAGTCTATCTTTTCTTCTTTAGGGTGAAGATCTACACATCACAAGTGGCTATTTGTTTCAGCCTGCAGACATCATTTTATTTCCTCATGCCTAATTGGTTCTTTGAATCATTATATGTTATCCTGTTTGCATAGTTAAAGACTCCCTAGAGTTGTCTAGATACACGTGCTTATTTACTTCATCTATCCTTTTTCTTTTAGAGTGAAAAGGCTTCACAACACTGGCTTCTATTTGTTTCAGCTTTGAAGGCATCAATTTTTTCTTTTCTCTTTTTTGATCTGATTAAGACTATTATTATTCCCTGTAATAATGTCTTCCAGCCAAATTATGTAATAAACCTTGTATTGTCCTTTTTTCAATCATATGCAAATAACATCCCCTCACCATTATTCAAACTCATGGTGTCTTGAGAATTTTTTCTTTGTATAGTCATGCATTTCTACTTTCTAGCATTTATCTTTAAGTGTATTCTCTGTGGCTGTTTCTTTTTCTTCCTAATGAATTTGTGGCCATTGAGCTACCCTGCTATTGTTTTCTCAACTCTTGAGATATTCAAGATTTTACCTCTGTTGGTGCTCTTTTTTACGTGGTTGATGTAGTTTGCACAAGTTTTATCTTACCAATAAAGCTTTTTTTTTGGTGCCAGTACTATCTCTTGACCCAGTAATTGGAGCTATTGCTGCTGGGAACGCTGTTGTTCTAAAGCCTTCTGAAGTTGCACCAGCTACAGCATCATTTTTTGCTAGAACTTTGCCAGCTTATCTAGATAGCTCTGCCATTAGAGTTGTTGAGGGAGCTGTCTCTGAAACAACTGCACTTTTAGAGCAGAAATGGGACAAAATTTTATATACAGGTTTGAATTACTTTCTGTTTTTGATTCTGAACAGTGCTTAATACAATAACACATGTGTATGCTTGCATTCTGCCTTCACTTGCTTTGTTTAAATACTGTGCTAGGTTATATGACATGAAAAGATTTAATTCTGCCCATTATGTACCACAGAATCCACTTTGAACATTGGTATATAATGTGCTTACCTTTTGTGTGTTACATTTCGTTATCATTGGTAAAGATCAGATTTGGCATAAGACCATGAAGATTAAAAACACTATATAATAAGAAAAATATTAGATCCGCTATAGTTCATTGTTATCATGATGAATGCTTTTCTTTAATATGGAGGAATGTCTGCCACCTACTATCAGAAATAGCCCAGGGCCATCATCTGCCTTTGTTTTGTATTCATCTTTAAATTGTATATAGCATTTGATTTTTATATATCCCTCATGTATGTATCATTCAATCTAAGTACAAGAAGAATAAATTGTTTTTCATTTTTTCATGTTTAACCAATGCATAATAATCTGCTATCACAAACTCATGAGCAAATAATAAGTGGGAAGCAAATAATAAATAATATAGTCAGACTTGGTAACTTTGTTTATCATATTCTTCCTTTTTATGTGCATGGTATGCCCTTATTCTTAACTTAATTGATTGAAATTGGTATCTTTTCAGGTAATAGTAAAGTAGGCCGCATTGTTATGGCTGCAGCAGCAAAGCACCTTACACCAGTGGTCTTAGAGCTAGGCGGAAAATCTCCTGTCGTTGTCGATTCAAATGTCAATCTAGAAGTAAATCAGTTTATATGATTTTTCTCTTAAGGGTTCATGAGTTTTTCTATGATTTGCATTATCCAATTCCTGGAAAAACATATTGATTGTCGCCTCTCTTCCTTTTCAAGGTGGCCGTAAAGAGGATTATTGTTGGCAAGTGGGGATGCAATAATGGTCAAGCTTGTATATCTCCAGACTATATAATTACAACAAAATCTTTTGCTCCAAAACTGGTAGGGATGTTCCAATAGTAAATAAACATATAAATTGTTCACGTTGTCCTAATGTTGTTCGTGAAACTACTTTGCATTAGGTGGAGGCACTCAAAAGTACTTTGGAGAAATTTTACGGGGAAGATCCTTTGGAATCAAAAGATTTATCACGTATAGTGAATTCCAACCATTTTGCACGCTTGACAAGGCTCTTGGATGAGGATAAGGTTTATGGCAAGATTATTTATGGAGGGCAGCGAGATGAGAAAAAGCTGTAAGCATTTTAGCTTTTCCAAACAATCTCATCTAAGTTGTCTTACTAACAAAGAAAATGTTAGCAAAATCTTAACAATTCTTGTTGCTTTTTTTCTTCAGCAAAATAGCCCCTACGCTCTTATTTGATGTTCCCCATGATTCTCTTATCATGAAGGAGGAGATATTTGGTCCTATACTTCCTATTATTACGGTGAGTGTCTCACTTGAATGTGCATCCTTTGGTACATCTTCTGTCCTTAATGTCCAACAGCCTTCAAAAGGCAAGCTGTTATTACTTGCAAGTTGCAACAATGATCCTCTTTGTTTCAATTCATCAACATGATTTTACTATAAATAATAATTAGTTCTATTTGATACTAGGTTGACAAGGTGGAAGAGAGTTTTGACATCATAAACTCTAGAACAAAGCCCCTGGCTGCTTATCTCTTCACCAAAGACAAGATTTTGGAGGAGAAGTTTGTCAATAATGTATCGTCTGGGGGAATGCTCATCAACGACGTAGCCCTTCATGTAATTATACTTGCCCATCAGTCAATTTACCGTATTAATTGCATGTACATTTACAAAATCCTTTACATATATCCTAGAAACTCGAAAAATGCGCACATAACCATTTCTCATCTTGAGTACGATTTTTCTAGCTGCACATACTTACTCTTAAATTTATCATGACATGAATTGTTTTTCTAATTTATACCTCCCCAAATATCTACTTAAATTTCTTGCTTTTTTACATTGTGCAGCTTGCAAACCCGAATCTACCATTTGGTGGTGTCGGAGAGAGCGGGATCGGGGCTTACCATGGTAAGTTCTCATTTGATGCATTTTCTCACAAAAAAGCCGTCTTGCATCGCAGTTTCGGCGGTGAAGCTCCTGCAAGATACCCTCCATATACACTCAAAAAGCAAAGAATTCTCAAGGCTTTACTTGGGGGTGATATCATATCACTTGTTCTTGCTTTACTTGGATGGCCTAGATCATGAATTCTCTATAGTTGGTATAGAAACATGTTTGGTTGATCATATTTCTTTATCATGTGGAGTGAGTTCCTCCCTTTCCCTTCAAATTCTGTATGAACAGCTATAAATAATTTGATGAAGAGATAAACATAGCATCTGGTCTTTTAAATTTTGGATAAATGTGGGCAGGTCATTTTGATCCATTTCTTCTGCATTGAATAAATTCATGTATCTGTTTGTCTTGGTCTTGTTTGCTTGATTGATGGCTTTGTTTATCTCTTCAATTTTTTTTTTCATATGGTAGATTATTATTAGTTTTTAACAAATTAAATGCGGAGAAGTCACATCAAGATGGGCACAACTGTGCAGTTAATCTTTTTAATGCACTTGTGCTTTTATCCCACATAATACGATCATAATATCTTACGTAAGGATCAAGTGTCAATAGATCAAGAAAGAGTTTATTTACGGTAGATCAAGAAAGAGTTTATTTACTGTGGATTTGGTGGTTGATGAATTACAAATTTATTCAATTTTGCAAGTTTTTTTTAGTCTCACAACATTCAAATTCTGAAAATATCATTTATTAATAAAGACATTAATTTATATATTATTTCCCATGAATTAGCGCTTATATATATATATATATATATATTTATCAAGTTTTACATGTGACTTTTTTTCCACCGGTTTCAATTTATTTTTATTATAATTTTATTATTCAAGAAGTACGTCATCTTTGCATCCATGAAATTTATTTCAAGAATGGTCTTTTGTTTGTTTCTCACATTTACGAGAAAAACGTGGCAATAAATATGATAATTTTTTTTTGGTCAAATAAATAGCTGTCTTTGGTGTCACGCAGATTGAAACAAACATGCACTCAAAAGCAGGTCCCTACCTTAACCGGTTCTAGCAGGCCGAAGTTGCCCTTTTATAAAATAAAAATAAAAATAAATATAAATCAACCAGTTAGCCAAAACAGTAAAAATTTAAATCGTTTAAATAAATTTTTCGTGTCAAGAAATCTATTTATTTAAAAAGAGCTTCTAGTATCTCATCATCCCACTCACTCTCTATATTCATCTTATTTTAAGTTAATTCTTAAAAAAAATATTTTATTCATCATATTTAAAATTTTAAAAAATTACTTTACCAAATTTTTTTATATTTAAAATTTTAAGTAAAAGACATATATAAATATGGAGTGTACTTATAAGTTTAACAACACTTTGCCCTCATCTTACATAGTTTTTGATCTTGAGATCTTTCCAAAATAAAAATCTTTTACAAAAAACTTGGTATTACAAGCTCAACAATATTTTACCCTCATTTTACGTAGTTTTTTATTTTGGTATTTTTCTAAAATAAAAATTTTACACAAAAAATTCAGTATTAATAGACCAAATGATAATTGGTTTTTTCATGTTTTTTCTACAATATATAGAATTCCACGTGAGAAAATAAAAATAAAAGGTAAAAAAAAACCTAAATAAACAAATAATAATAACACTTCAATCAATCAATTAATCAATCCATCAAGAAGGAACAGGATAATTACTGCTAACCGCGGGTGAGCAGACCACAAGAAGTCGTCTACCGGTCTCTCGCGCGCGCACGGAGTCATTATGTTGAATTATGATGATGAAGTTTTTTAAATGGAAATTTTGAATCTTTAAATCACGGAACGACCATCTTGGTTTTATGTAGACTGGATTCTTTCAGATAGGGTGTTCGCTTTGAGCTGTCGAACGCGGCTCTCCCGAGCTCAATCTCTATCTCAGCGTGAGTGAGATGCGGTTTGATGGTGAGACCGCCTCCCCGTGTTCGTCATCGGGTTCGCGACTATTTCGTCTTTATAAAAAAATAAAAAAAAAAATTGAAAAAAAAAATCTATAAGAAAGAAAGAAAAAAAAAAAAATCTAATTTTAAAAAGCAAATACACACTCATTCGCACGTCATATGTAATTATCTCTAAAATAAAACAAACGGTCTTCCTACGTCTTTCCTCTTCTCTTCTCCAACTCTTCTTATTTAGGTATTTTCCTTTCAATCTTCTCTACTTTCTATGCCCTAGCATTCAATTTCTACTGTTTTGTGCTTCATCTCTTGATTTATAAGCTTTTTCGTTGCTTAATTCCACTAGATCTTGTTCTTCGGACTCTTAATCTGTACGTATTGTTAGGTTTCTCATCATTCTGAGCTTTTTTTTTTAGCAAAATATGTTAGGGATTTGATTATCTAATTCCAAGTTTATTTAGTATTTATTTGTTTCTTTTTCATGTTTTATTTCATTTGTTTGAATTTTTAATAGTGTCATTTTTAGCTGAATTTTCTTGTGAGCATAATTTATTGAAGTATTTTCTAGTTTCAGGATCTCAAATTCTTATTGTCAAAGATTTTGAAAGGCAGTGAAATACTAAAAGTTTACATGGCTGGAAGAAATCAAAACAAGAACCGGCCCAGTTTTATAGCAGATAATTTCAATTCACTAGATGAGGTATACATATGATTTGCCCTTTGGCTTCATATTTATTTTGATCCTGCAAAGTGCATTGTTAATAACTCATCTTCGGTTTTATTTGCATCTTAAGCAGCAATTTATAAAAAAAAAAAAAAAGAAGAGAGAGGATTAATTTAGGTAGTAATAAAATTTTCATTTTTAGGTGTAGTTTGTGAATATTCTTTGTTATTAAGGTGTTCTGAAAAACTGTATCTAGTTTAATTCCAAATGTAATTTTTATTAGCATGATTTTAGTGAAACATAACTTCCTTAGTCATATCCAATTCAAGTTGTAATTGTTTCTTTCCATTTTTAGGTAATCTCTTCGCTGAGAGAATCAGGCCTTGAGTCATCGAATCTAATTCTTGGCGTCGATTTCACAAAGAGCAATGAATGGTCAGGTCAGTAGTATTTCAAACACAAAAAATTGATAGCAATTTCCTGACTTTCTACATTTTCAATATCTAATGCATTGTTTTCTTGGTTGAGACGAAACTAACATCATGTTCTTAGCAAATGCAGGTAGATATTCTTTTAGGAGAAAATCATTGCATGCTATCGGTGACGTACCTAACCCTTATGAACAAGCCATATCTATAATTGGGCGCACATTGTCGCCTTTTGATGAGGATAATTTGATACCTTGTTTTGGATTCGGTGATGGTTAGTTTTCTTACCTTGTTTATTGGTCTGTTTTTTCTCTTAGTTATAGTCTTCGCTTTTTTTCGACTCACTTAGTCATAATTATCTTCTTAGCTTCTACACGTGATCAGTACGTCTTCAGCTTTTACCCTGATCAACGTGCTTGCCGTGGTTTTGAGGAGGCTCTCTCTCGTTATAGAGTGATTGCCCCACTTTTGAATCTATCCGGTATCTATCTCTTTCAACCTACAGCCATTAATAAAGTAGCGCAGTTTGAATTTTGAAGACTTTGATCTTATAACACTTCACTGAATATATTTCATTGTCCAGGTCCAACCTCATTTGCGCCTTTAATTCATGCATCTATCGACATAGTTGAAAGGAGTAATTGGCAATATCATGTCCTTGTCATTATTGCTGATGGACAGGTAGAGGAACATTGTGTTATTCACCAATTTGTGGCATATTTGTAATTTAAATCTGGTTGTCTTCTCAGGTTACAAGGAACCCAGATGTACCACGAGGAGCGCTAAGTCCTCAGGAGCGTGCAACCGTAAATGCTATTGTGTATGCCAGGTAAAACTTTGAGCATGCCTGGTCCGTTGCATCTTTTTCCGACGATGTTCTGAAGTTTTTTTATTATTCAGTCACTGTCCTCTATCAATCATCATGGTGGGTGTTGGCGACGGACCGTGGGATGCCATGCAACAGTTTGATGATTGTATACCTGAGCGGACATTTGATAACTTTCAGGTAATTTCATGCATGATATTCAACTGACAATGACCAGCGCAATTAAAACTTTAATGATATTGACATAGTCAATAACTGTTCAAACTGTCGAATAAGAAGGATTGAAACCTTGAAGCATTAGATATTGTGCCTGAATCCTTTGCTAATATACCCTACAACATTGAAGATTTGTTCGTTTAATTGTGAAAATATTCAGAAAGGATAACAACACCTCCAAGAACCCTAAACCTCAAGTTGCTATTTTTAACAGTCAATTTGTTTGGTAGTTCACCTGATTAAATCATGCTTGATAGTGTGTTCTTTCATTACTTTTGTTGCCACTTCTGTATGTTTTCTTAATTGCAGATTTTATTTTTTTTTTTGGTTATTCATTTTCCACTTGGTCTTGCCAATGACAATACATAAGAGTTTCTGTTTTCCTGATCTTCATTTTCTCCGCAAAATTCAGTTTGTGAACTTCACAAAAATAATGTCTGCAAACACGGAAATGAGAAAGAAAGAGGCTGCCTTTGCACTCGCCGCACTTATGGAAGTACCATTTCAATATAGAGCCACACAAGGCCTCAAGCACCTCGAGTATACTTTCACCACACCCTCTTTGTAGCAGTATTGTTAAGTTGTTTTGGAGATCTGGAGATTTAAGTTATATAATCACAGGAAACATATGGAAAAAAATTATATATCGAACATCCTCCCACCGCCGCCCAAAGTGACGGAACATGATAATAATGTAGCAACAGCATTTTCACAAACAAGTTCAAAGTCAGTTAGTGAGGATGCACCAACAGAGCAGGTATTTATCATCGTCTTTGGCAGCACGACTGCTCAGCATTTTGCGGTGCAATGACTTGATGGAAATTCTGTTTGTTTCAGGTATGCGCAATATGCTTATCAAACCCGAAGGATATGGCATTTGGTTGTGGTCATCAAGTAAGTACCTCCATGCTACTTGCCAATTTAGCTTCTGCGTAGTGGTAGTAGAACGTATGAAAAAATTGCCACTTAAATCCATATTAGTTGTAGATATGAACCTAATTGTTATGTTTTTGCTTTTCATGTCAAGACTTGCAAGGAATGTGGTGCAACTTTATCAACATGCCCTATTTGCCGTGCACCCATCACCATAAGGATAAGACTTTATTCTTGATCTTCAGCCGGATCCTTCATGTCAAGAAATGCACATAAATATATGAGGATAGAATAGTCTTCAACTTCTGGACCTTTCTCAGCATAAGAATGCTTATTATATCTTAATAACAATGTGAATTTCTCCACAAGGGAAAATTATGTATTTTTACGGCTGTGACAGAAAGAAAATATACAGGGAACGGATATATTAATTGTACATTGTTTCATTCACCCTTTTTAATAAAATAAAAACAGTTATTTACTTGAAGATGATGGGGGTACAAGGATGACAAAACAAAATACTTATCTATTTGGTTTCATAGATATATAGCACACAAAATTGAGGGAAAATTAATACGTTTGACTTGCAACAGCAGAGGATATCAAGTTTGCAACACATGATGGGATGGAAAAATAAGCTAACTGAGTAATATATACATCCATAATCAAAACACTAACTTACCTTGATAAGATGACTGCTGATAAGTGCTTCCTTCCTTACTAGCTTGAGAGAATATAAAGATCTCAGAAGCACAACCAAACTTGAACCTAGATCTATCTCACCTGAAAACCTCACAACGTCATCTCTTAGTTTTCTCAACCGGAAGCAGGAAGCATGTTAATTCCCCAAACCAGGCTTCCGTGATAATAGTGATGTTTTATCTTCTTTCATCAGCCCAGTCTATGCGAAGCTTTCGTGACCACTTAAAAAAAAACCATCACATATTTTTCAGGTGATAAACTTGAGCCTCTGGAGAAGAATGCCACAGGCGTAAATGAAGTTCTAGAAAGATCAAAAGTTCCATCGATCTAGCTGCATTCTGGCTTCTGCCATGTCCTTCTGTGCCTTCTTTCTCCGATAAAATATTGGGCAATCCCGACTGATGTCAAAGAATAGAGCAGGAAAGTGAGAATAATATTTAAAAAAAGTAGGACCGGCAATGGGAAGATATGGCACCTTGTACATAGCACATCTTGGTGAAGAGAGCCTTGGCATTCTTGGCACTGTGTCCACAACTTTCCAAAGAGCATCTCTAAATCCGCAACTACATAGCATAACCAACCAAAACATGAGGGAAGATAGAGGTCACAATAACCAAATTTGAAAGAAAGATAACAAGATTTCCAATTAGCTGAAGGAACTACACTGGGTGAGAACAGAGCAGGCTTTACCATTTGTAACTGTTTTGCAATAGAGTTCTGCTTCTCTTCCTTTGCAGTGTGAGCAGAGTGTTTGGTTCTCACCACTGTTAGGAAAATAATAAAATAAAATAAAATAAAAGCACAAGATAGCACATCAAACTTCCTTATTATAGCTCATAAATGAGTAAATAGTTAGCATATCAAACAGGAATTTTGCTATTTTGCCATTCAGACGGAAAAAAAAAAAACAAAAAAATACTAAGCAGCTCGAGGTAACATATTTATCTCACTTAAAAGTTGAGAATCACATTGTTGGACAAAGAGAAGGCTTGCCACTCAGGGGTCCAAGTTACATATCCATACTTAAAGTGGTATTGAATGTACCTGATTACAGTTTTGCACCCAAGGCAACTGAGCTGTTTCTTGGCAAACTTCATTATACCACTATTTGAAGGAGTTGAAATAGATACAGCTCTGGTGTGACTTCCACGAAGAAGCTCCTTACTTGCATTTTTCAAAATAGGCTCAAATATTCTCAAAAGTGGCTGCAAAACATTTAATGCAAAAAAATTATAATGAAATATATACTGCTGATATAAATTATGCAGCAGCTAGTGGCCAACCTTACTAATTTGGTTTTCAAGGTAATACTGAGGGTCTATTGGAATGTTATTCTCCAAAACATATATTGGATCCTCTGATTTCTCATAAGCCTGTGGCCATAAAGAACCATCAGTAACTCAAATTTTAAAACTACCAAAAATTAATAGCAGACAAAATATCTTGGTTATCCATTTCTTAAAAAAAAAAAAAAAACAGATAAAGTACCTTGGCGCCTTTTGCAGCTTTAATTATCACATATGGAACACGATCTCCCACATTTGGTGCAGTAGCAGCATCTCTCTATTCGACGCAACAAACAGAAATTATTACAGGAATAGGTGTAAGAAAAGTTTTTAATGCTACTCGATTTAAGATAGCATAGTAATAATTGCCAGCTAAGACCTATAATTCCATGAATCTTCTGGCCAAAACAAAATTGAATGTGAGAAATGAGAGACACGATGTTCAGAAAAAAATTTCAACCTTTTATGCAGTCCAATAGGCTTCTGTTAGCTTGGCAAATAATTTAAACTCTGAAAGATTGGAATATAATGTTATGGGAATTACCAGTATTTGGCAACTTCAGATATGATATGAGTACATCTGTTAAAGAGTAACTCTTCCAAGTTCCAAGCACAAAATGTCAACTTTACAGAAAAATCGCCATCTTACATTTCATGTAGTCATGACAAATGATATCATCATTTATATACATTTTAGCTTAAAACTAATGCCCAAAAGTAATGGCTGAATATGGAATTCAAAAAGGCAAGCTTCACAAATTGTTAAAATAGGCAGGACAACTTGTGCTTCATATTATGTATGAAAACTTGATGTGGGAAAACAAAACCAGTCATTGAACACACAGTAATACTCATGAGCATATTCATAGAACTTGCAAGTGTATATGTCCAATATCCAATGATTCATAAAATTACCAAAGAAAGGATGGCATTCTAACCTTACGCATGCGTTCAGCAAGTTCCACATGTGCAGCTTTTACAGCATAATCATCTCCCATTTTTGTCAAACCCTGGGAATGAAAGAAAGTAATGGATCAATTCCATACGATCTTCCTCAGCATATTGATCACACAGCAATCAAATAAGCAAGTGATAAGGATAGCTCAAACTGCATTCTGCTATCTCAAATGAATAGATTTCTTACTTTTGTTATAACCAAAAGAGATAGATCCATGCGATTCATAAGAAGATCAGAGATGGTGTTTTTGACATATTGTACGGCACCAGGAACATCTCGATCTATCAAAATTTTGTGAAGACACTCATTTACCAAGTTCTTTACCAGTAAACAGTTGTCTCTTCTGACTGTTTCAATGCCTATCCATAAAAAAATAAAATAAAAACAAATAAATAAGAGGAAGAAGAAGAAGAAGAAGAAGAAGAAGAAGAAGAAGAGAGAAAATATCTCTGTTAGATAGATGTTTGACATAGATAAAAACTGCCAAGAGAGGCTTACTCCAAACCTTTAGTGTCCATTTTATCAAATTTATCAGGATTTGTCCAGTACAATCCAGCATATCTCTTCTTGCTAATCAGTAGGTATGGGTAATAAACCTTTTCAAACTCCAATTTAATGGGCTTCAAGCACATCAACAAGGCGTTTTCCAGAATCAGCAAAATAAGATTAACAAAATATGAGGTCAATGTTTTAACAAATAAATCTGAATTGGTTTTAACTGTGTAAAAACCTTTATGAAAGTTCCACTAATGTAATCTGCCGCCTCTCTTCCTAATTTCATTGCAGATTCCACAGTTGAAACACCAAATTGTACCATCACAGAATCAGTGTCTCCATATACAATCTGGTAGACATGAAAAGCAAGACTAACTAAAATACATAACAGTAGATGGCACAGATCTTAAATAATTCAACAAGATGATAGCATAATCAAATGAATCAAAATGCAACTGCAAACTATCTAAAATAAACAACAGCTGGCAGAACAGATCATAAGTAATTCAACAAGATGATATCATAATCAAGTGAAATCAAAATGCAGGCACAAAAGAACTTCACACCAGGTAGTTCACTTAGATGTTTATTAGCAACTATATTTGACTGAATCCCTGATAAGAAACTAAAAATACCCTTCTTATGAAAACCTTTCTATTTGTCCAAACTTGTAAAGAAAGTATCCACAAAGCCAAAATCAATAAAGTAGTGACCAAGCAGTATGCTTAATATAAGAGTGAATCCATTACTGTGGAGATGATCTGAAAGGTTCCTTCAGACGTCCACTTAAAGTTATCTTATATCAGAGTAGGAAGACTGAGACTAAAAAAATGCAATGCAAATTAACCAAACATACTTCTGCATTATAATCATATCCACCCATTGTTGTAAACTTCTCTTCAACAAGCTTCTTTGTGTGCTCGATCATCTGTCTCCCTTGACAAAGAAAAAAAGTGATATCTGTAAGACCAACCAAAAGCACCTCGCAAGAATTTTTTTTATAAAGAATGTTATGGCGCTCGTCTCCAATTCATTGACAACAAAACTTGTAGCTATACATGATTTATTTCATCTGAAAAGGATACTTTACCATAGCTTGTGACACTCGAAGAAATTTCTAAGCATGGCAATTGACCAATGGTAGCTCCAGTGAATCCATAAACAGAGTTTGCACTTATCTGAAAAGTTATGAAAGAAAAAACACAGGTTTTTAAGGCCTAGATTTCCAATGTGCAGTGGAATCACAAACATGCGAAATTAAACACGTTTCAAGAGGAAAAAGAAAGTAAGTATTTACTTTTAAAGCAAGCTGACGCCCATCCAGCACGGCCCTTTCCAATGGATCTTTGGCTTCCTGCAAAAAAAAATGTGGGAAAAAAGTAACAGAAGTTTGGGCTGACATGAAAACATGATTCAATTTAAGAGAAATGTGAAAAGAAGCAAATCACCGGATAAAGATCGGACGCAAAGTTTTGAATAAGAAATATTTGAAACCAATTACCTTCAGATCTGCTTTCGCTCTTTTTCGAGCAGCTAACAGCTCTTCAAGGATTTCTGGCAGTATACCCTGATAGAAGGATGAGATGAGTTTCTTCATTTGATAAAATTATTGCAAAATTTTTGAAAAAAAAAAGCTCTCAGGAGCAATAGTTTCAGAAACCATAATGGTGGAAATAGCATGCCTTTTGTAGATCAGACTTGACAAATATTTCACCAGATGGAGTTTTATTGTAACTATCTGCGGGCAAATTGAGCTGGCGGGCATCCTCTGATGTCACCTTCATGCACGCCAAACACAACAAAAGGATTAGGGAAGATGCCTCTCAACCTCTTGCAACCAAGTATAATATAATTAGTAACTAATTGCTGTCAAAAGCAGGTTTCTTACCAAAGTACAATAGCAAAGGTTGTACGCCATCATGATCGATGGGTATAGAGAAGCAAAGTCCAATGTTGCAATGGGCTTCTCATAAAATCCTGCCTTTGCCTCTAAGACCTGAAAAAATCAAAATGGCATGTTGGGGAGAAGCATATTTCCTTTGTCTATTGATATAAATTAAATGTAAGAAATTAAACAAAATCAAGACAAAAATGTTACAAAATCACACGTTCAACAACTACAAATTTTAGTTTTGGGGAATAATAGAAGCAAAAATCAGATTCACCAAAATTAGAATCTTGTTTGAAGTCAGAAATACTAAACAAAATAACTTAGAGACAATCACTATCATAAATAATTGCTAAAAGGCAACCTGGAATGGGCAAGATTAATTTTATGCACTAAAAGACAGCATTTAATAGCATTATTTAACACATAAAACCACTTTAGACCAACCCCAGGAATCATAAATTGACTAGTTAATATACCTCAGATCGCACCAATAGAATTGCATAAACCATGTAAATCAACCTCTGATCAATGACAAACTAGACTAGAAACTATCATGGTTTTTATTTTTGTATTTACCAAAATTGATTTGGGAAAATACAGCTCTAATATAGCTTCCAATATTGACTTCATCTATACTTTTTCCATGAGCAGGTACATAAAGCATTTTCCATATTATCTGTTTTTATTCCATGTTGATTTTTTTTTGGTATACGCTCTCTTGTTTTAGACATTGGAGCTATATGTACACACCCAGCAGATAACCTCCTGTTATGCCAGCACATAAAGAACACAAAATCTGATCATACCTTTAAAAGCTGTCAAAAATGTTAAACAGGCGGTAAAAGCTTATCATGAACTTACAGTTGCACCCTCAAAAGTATCTTGTCCAGATCCCTGTCCTTTAATATTTGGAATGACAAGGTTTTTTTGCTTTGCTTTTCTAAGAAGTTGAGAAAGGACCTGAAATCCAATCAGCATCCTCAATCAGCAAGGTATACTCTCTTCTAAATAAGCACAATAGTAAAAATGGGCAGACATGGTACCTTAATGCTCTGCCCTCTAGAAAGCAGAAAAGAAATAGGTACACCAGTAACTCTTGCCATCTCCACATAGTTATAAACATACATCAACTTGTCTAAAAGCCTCTGGGGAAGATAAGCATCCTGGTAAACACGCAACAAAAAAAAAATCCACATTAAGGACAATATGCCAAGGTGCAGGAGAAAGTTGGTACAGTATGGTATCATAAAGTAAAACGAAAACCTGCCATTGTATTTTCCAAATTTGTCACATCCTAAGTGACAGGGAAAACATGTAAACAAATAAAATGACAGACAAGTGGGTGATGGTGTCAATAAATTAAAATTCCCACACCCTCTCAGTTAGCCACAACCAAACAACCAGTTCATTAAATCAAAATAGGCTGCATTTAGAAGGTGCATGCACATACATATTACAAAATTTAACAGTGCAATTGCAGCCTTAAGCCAGTCTGTCATACCAAGATTATAAAATAACCAATCTGATTCATCTTTTGATTTCCCTTCTATAATGAATTAGGTTGACAGAAAAATCTCCAACAGACATACTATGTTACACATGTTTCATAGATTACATCAAAATTAAATACTGATGTTCATACTACAGGTGCATCATAATCACAATATCGGATGTATAACTAGGAGAACCAACAAGTGAAGACTGTATGATGTGATGTGGCACTTTTTTATCTGAAAGAGAGAAGTTACAATTTTATGTGCACCTTCAAGCAATAGACAGCAAGCCGCCTTCTTGTTTCTGAGTTTCCATTTTGCAGATCAGATATTATCGAATGGTGAACATCCTCTTTCTTTTTCAGTGAAGCGCCAACCAGTCACCGAAATGCAAAACAAGGCAAAGGATCCTCTGAGTTATTTAAAAGACCAGAAGAAAGTTTAAATGGTTTTTTTAAGTAACAAAAAAGTTATTTGTTTGACTAAGTTGATGGGCTATTGAAAAAGTTGTTCGAGCAATCTTCATCCTCCAAAATCATCATAAAGTAACATAACAGTTGCTATTTAATCTAAAGAGCTGTTTTTTTTCTTGAGCAATGTAATGCATCTCTTCTTGCATTATTTAATTTTGTACAGCTCTCTGATTTCAGTTTCTGAGCTTGTCATCCACTTCTAATAGATATCTATCTGAATTCAAACTCCAAGGCTATTGTTAAATTAATTTACAATGATGCAGCAAAACAACTGATTAACTGATAGCTCATAATAGATCAAAACCAAATAACAGAACGACAGTAAAGCTATCATCAGTTGAGCCAGTAGATTCCATACAAAAAGAAAACCATAAAATGATTATATCTTTCAACAAAAACTAGTTGAATTATGTTACCCTTGTTTCGCCTCCAAAAAAGGAAACAATGCACAAATTAATTTATTGAATAGTTGTAAAAAGAATAAGGAATCAAACAATCAATTTAATCAAATATAGGGGTAAAGGATAAAAAAAGAAAGAAAGAAAGAAATCTCTCATGATAAACTGAAGCATGCAGATGCCCAGCATTATAGCCAACACACTCATCACAGCTGCCTAACCTTCTAAAGGTCCTACTGAGCATAAATTTTTAAACTGTAATAAATATGACAAGAGATCTAAGAAAGAAAAACTCACTTGCTCTCCTAGAAAGTGTGCAGAAACAGAGTTCAAAGAATAGGAACTGAGCTTGTAATCCCTTTGCATAGCCTGAAAAAAAGTTACGGTTAATTCAGCTAGCTAAGAATTCCATAAATTACAGAAATCAAAATGAATAAAAAAGATGAAACCTGAAGAAGATCAAACTGAACCCTCCCCTCGATTGTCACTTCCTTGCTTTCTCTCACCCCATACTGTCTGCATGACCACAAAATTAAATAAGCTCTCTCAAATGCTAAAACTTACAATTGTGGACTTAAGAGAGGTTTAATAAAGAAACACTTGACATTCACCAGCAATCAGATAAAAGGGCATGATTACAAGAAAAGAAAAGAAAATATAAGAAAAGCAGCAGTTATAAGCAATCAACCACCTCTGACACCATGCAAAAGAAAAAGAGACACAATATATACATTTACCATAAAATTTGATGGTGCATTATATAAGGAAGTAACCTGGAAGAAAATGTTGTATCACGAACACGAACTCGGCTGTTTCTAATGCGACCCAAAATCGGAAACTCACCTATCTTAAGAGCCTCAGCTCTCTAGCAAAGACAAGAGACCAATTGTATTGTTAGTTATCAGAGGTAGCACCCTTGATATGTTTCAAAAATCCATCGAACTCAATTGAAAAGGTGAGTTACCTCAATTAGATACGGCAAATCAAACTTGCATATATTATACCCAATTATAATATCGGGGTCCACCTCACGAATGAAATCCTGCAACACTCAATATAAAATGACGAAGATTAATGATGATAACGTTTAGTACAGCTCGCTATGCAAAGATTCATTGCCAGCATTTACAAAGTCACCCACTGACTAACAAACAAAAGGATATATTTGGGGGAAAAAAGGGACATCACTAAAAACAATAGTAGACAGGAAATATCTGACAAAAAAACCTGATCTATGACTTTAAGGCATAATAAAGACATCATTAAGAATTTTTTTCAAAACATATAGCTAGCAGTGCATTGCGTAATCTCTATTTTCCAAGGTTTATCCAATATCCAAAACTTTCCCTCCTCTGATAAAGAAGACAACTTGAATCAATTGCATGTCCCCACATAGTAATCGAAAATGCCACCAAATCAGTACAAATGTTTTGAAGTAAACAAACTCGACCGAGAAATTTTTAAGATGTATACAACAGAAAAATAACAAAGCTTAGTGCAGAAAAGTTCTTTTACACAGTAATTAAAAAAAATGGTGGATGAAGTACTCACTCTCCAAGCAACCAAGACATCTCTTTCTGTTTCAAATGACATCACATCAACCCCCACAATTGACGAGCATGACTTGAGGGTCATGACATTACGAACAAAAGGCTTGTCATCGCCTTGAAGGGTGACTAAATTGGCAATCTATTAAAAAAATCAGAGGCCTGTAAGAATTGAGATCACTAGGAACAGTGTTTAAAAGATACAGTTATGTGACCATCATGGCACCATTAAATAACCTGAATCACTGGATCATGACTAGGCTCAGGAAAAAGTCCTTTACGACCAGCACACTCAATATCAAAACTCAATATCCGAAACGGTGCCATTTTAGAGAATTCCCCTTCGGGGGCATGACTTATCAATTCAGAATACCTGCAATATACTTTAAGGAGAGAACTTAACAAGAAAAAAGAGCAATGTTTAAAGGACTACACAACAACGGTTCCTATCATGAATTATGTGATCACCAAAGAGCAAGGATACAAGCAATCTACTTCTAGCTGACAATAAGAGATGCTCTTGGTTGTCATTTTGTACTTTCCTGCAGGGACCTCAATCCAATTGCCACCAACAATGCCACAATCTATCATGAAACGTAGAGCAAAAAGTATGTTGCTTTCATATGTAATGAAACACTTTGAACCAAGGCCTTCAATTTGTATGCCCTTCTCAAGAATGCCTGCACAGGTAAATCATTGATACAAAAATGGAGTTCTTGATGGCAAAGTAAATAGAATCAGAAATGCAATTTAGCATATGACCACAACCAAGAAACCAAAAAAAAGGTTCTAAGTGTCAGCATACCTTTTTATTCCATTAGAAACTTAAAATAAGGGCAATCACAACAGTAGAGTTCCATGGACAGACTAAGAATTGATTTGGTTTGCTCCAATTGAAATTGTATCAACGCATTTACAGCAAACCAACAATAAGGAACCCAGCTACTAGTTTGTATGCAAAACTACATCCACATCAATACTTAGAAAGATTAACAAGTACAAGCATGCAGAATGTGGATTAACAGTATTCAACTGTCATTATTGTTTAAAAAGATGGCGCTTCATTAATTATTTTATTTTATTTTTTTCGAATGCGTGTCTCTCACTGTTGAACACCTCCAAAGTTAACCATCAGAAAAACACCCTGACACCAATGAAGATTATGGTCCTATTTACAACCAGAAAAGGCACAACAAAATCATTCTATAAATTAGCTTGACAGCAGAAACAATATTTATAGCGGAAATGCAATCATTTTGTATGTTTTACCTCGACAGCTAGCGACCATTGTTGGTAAAGCAACCACAATTTTGAGAAAAATGTGTGGGTCCTTTGCCTGATAATACATGATGCTCTTCTTCCGCACCATCTCAACTCGCCGGACAAACTTCGGAACATTGGTATTCCTATTCGACTCTCTCATCCTTCCCTGGAGAAAATCACGAAATAAGAAGAAAAAAGAATTCATAACTTCTGCAGAAAACAGTCATTTGAAAAATTTAAGGTTTCAGGTTCTGGTAAAGACTTCGAGAGTTTGTTGGAACATCGAAACGTCATCAGGCCCCATCCCTGCAGGGCAGGTAATGTAGAAGTATGGTTCGAATCCATGGATATGGCAGCACACACTGTGCCCTGGTTCACATCAACAAACAACCATCAGATCAAGAATACAAGTAATCAAAGAATTAAGAAGCAAACCTTCTCTTGTGACACCAAAGATCCTGAGAATCGCAGCGGGGCCAAAGGAGTTGGGCAGCAGCTCCTTGTGGCTCTCACTTATCACATAATCGATCTCTAGCTGCTGGAAAACTGCAACCCCTCTTCAGATCAGACGAATAAAGACAAAATCAAGAATCAAGATTCAAGAACCAAGAAAATGCTATAGAAAAAGAAGATTACTGATCGAATTGGAGGAGGGTGTGAACGAAAAAGGAAGAGGAGGGCGCTTCCATCGAGAGAGGCGGGACGCGAGGGCTTCGTCACGGAGAAGGAGGAGGGCCTCCTCGTCCTCTTCATGCATCATGATGGACTCTTCGAGGAAGACGTCCTCGTCCATCATCTCATCCTCGATCGCCGCCGGCCTAGGCTGCTGAGCCGAGGGGCTAGGGTTATGGCTGCCGGCATTGTTTCCTTGGAATCGCTTGGATGGAGCGGAGGCGCCGGCGGCCGGAGGGCCGCGGCGCTTACTGCTGGTGCCACTCATCGGAGAGGATCGGAAATTGGGGACGGAGAACGGAGAGAGAGAGAGAGAGAGAGAGAGAGAGGCCGAGAGCGGGAGATCGGATTTGGGGATTGAGTGTTCCCGCCAACTGCGACCAGGGTTTTCACTGCGAACCTTTTGTCACGTGACGAGCACGAGACAAAAGAGGCACGTGTTTCTCTCGTGCTGAGTTGGATTGGAGGACGTGTGAGTGATTTTAGTGTTGGATTTGATATTTTGAAAATTATTATCCAATTTTAAATTTGAATTTAGAAAATTAAACCAAAAAGTTAAATGTATTTAACAAATATTAAATTAATAGATAAAATAATTTACTTTACACCACACAACATCATAAAGAAAAAAAAATATATCAAAAATTCAGTTTGTGCAAATATATATATATATATATATATATAAAGGAAAATAAATTGCCTAGTTAATTTTTAAGATATATACAACTAAGAAAACAAAACCTAGTGCAAAAAAGTTTTTTTTACACAATAATTTAAAAAATGACAAGATGCCTATGATGTTATTATTAAAATTGACCGCATGATCATTGTTGGTGCCTTGCAGCCCTTGATTCAATCAGAGGATTCTTTCCCAAAGATTAAGTGTAGTCTGGTCTTTGTGGGTTCAAGGGTTTCTGAGCGCCCTGAACCACCAGCTCCAGCGTCAAACGAGCCAGACAACCCCCACTTTGATGGTGCCCCTTTAGTCTAAGTAGTTTTGTATTCACCAAACATGTGTTTGGTGTTCTTCCCTTTATCTAGGTCTCTTTGTTGTTCTTTTCTAGTTGTTCTCTCTTTTTCCTTTAATTGATATTTTAATTGAGTTTCAATCTTGTTTTCTTGTTGATTTGATTTTCCCTTAGGGTGACACTAGGGTTGAGAATCTATCTAGGTAATCCTATGAAGGGGTGACAACTTCATTAGGTTAGACTTAGCGAGATTGAAGAGGGTTGGGAGGGTGAGTCGAGAGGTAGCGGAACGTCCTCTTTCCCTTTCGATGTGATTTATCCTACCTCCACATTCCAAGAGTTCTTTGTGGTCGCAATAGAGTGAAGTGCTAAGAGACAAACTCCATTGGGGCTTAGTTGCGCAAACGACATGGTGAAGTGTTAAAGTAATCCTTAATACTGGGCTTAATCGTGACTAATGGTCTTTTGCTTGGACCAAAGGGTTAGATCTATATCAGGGAATAGGGTTTATCACTTGGAATCCCTAGAGCTTCAAGCAATCTCACACAGTGTGAGGTGTTAAGAGTATTCCTTTCCGCCGGGCCATAGTGTAAAGGGCTAGTCATTGTTGACCTTAGGTTTAGGACCATGTGTCTTTGAATTGCCATGACTCATTAAACTTCAATTATGAGATATAATATTAGTCTTGCACTTGAAACAATAGTCCTTCGGTGAGCATTGTCCGAGTACCCTATTTTACCATCGATTACCTTTCTTTCTTACTCTTGCTTGTTCTCTTTTCTCTTTACTTTTATTTGCATTGATCTTTAAATCAACATCACAACTTGGTTTTCACTATAGTTAAATAGCAACACTTGTGTTTCCGAGTAACTATTCACTATGGATTTGACTACCCACTCACCGGGGTATTTTATTACTTCGACGACCCGTGCACTTGCGGTCACACACGCAAGGGGTGTGTCACCAACAATAAGGAACCCAGCTATTAGTTTATATGCAAAACTACATCCACATCAATACTTAGCAAGAATAACAAGTACATGTATGCAGGATGTGGATAAATAGTTTTCAACTGTCATCGTTGTTTAAAAGATGGTGCTTCGTTATTTTTTTAAAATTTTTTGGAATTTGTGACTCTTAACTGTTGAATGGCTCCAAAGTTAACCATCAGAAAAACACACTAACACCGATGAAGATTATAGTCCTATTTACAAACCGGAAAAAGCCATCATTCTAGATATTAGCTTGACAGCATAAATAATATTTATAATGGAAATGCAATCATTTTGTATGTTTTACCTCGACAGCTAGTGTTTTTTTTTTTGACAAGAGGAACAGACAGCCCGAAAGCCCTGCTAAACCTTCAGGGGTGTGCACAAGCCTCGGTGGAGCAAGTGGGGGCGGGGCCTGTGCACACATGGGCACTAGGACCACCCGCACACAACCACCGTTCACATCTCCCAGAAATGTGCCCTCAAGCGAGATTTAAACTCTCACCACTCGATGAAGAGCTCTATCGGCGACCCATATACCAATAGACCATTTGGTCGTTGGCTACCTCGACAGCCAGTGTTGCAATGCAACCAAGTGAGAAACACTACATTGATTGTCAGCAGCAGGGCAGTATGCCCAGGTGTAGTGCAAGAAAGAATCAAGGACAAAGTGACAACAAATTCAATGACTTTGCAATGAGTAATTAGCAATTAATTAAGGAATTATGAGTACAATGAATGAATTGTAATTTTTGAGATTAGATGGTTACAAAGTTGTTACAAAACGTATGATAGTGTTCTGGCACAAGTCATGTTTGTTAGAATGCCAGCGTGGGAAGTTTGTTACAATTGTTATGATTTGCTTTTGATTTGCTATATAAGAAGCATCAATGAGAGTGCCTGGCATCGTTTGACCAGAAATTCCTCAATTCTCCTTGTCTTTCTCCTCTCCCTAATCTCCTCCTCCCCTGTATTCCCTTCTTCTCTGAAATTCTCACCATCCCTCCTACCAACTTGAACCAGTAATCTGCATCAATTTGGTGATTTCATTGCCTTTATGACCGATGGCATGGTGACTCAGCATGCATGGTCAATGAGCAGTTGTCTTCAATGGCCGAACAGATAGCCATCATGGCTCCATCCTCACCAAGATTAACTCTCTCTCTGTTCCACAGTCCAACACCATTCGGATTCCTTTGAGTTCTTGCGGAAAAGCCATTCTGAATCCTTCGACGTTCTTCGCTACTCTTTCGTTGCTTAGCAAACGGTCATGGCAGAGATGATGGTCAAATTACACCAACTCGACAAATATTCAACCCTTTTCCAGCATCTCAGCCTCCATACTTCCATTTCCTCCATAAAACCACGGTCCTCCAGTACATCATTCACCCCATAACACCACCATTTCTCCACTCCACCTTGTCTGTTCTAACTCCCGGATTACCCAAGATTGAGGTTCTTTTTTCCTCCGGCGAGGATGTTATCGGGTAGCTGTTTCAAATTTTTCATTACTTAATGTTCAACTAGATTCTGGATGATTAACTAGTCACCATCGTGGCTTTCTACATGGCTGGATTGGCACATCAATAGTTTTAGTGACTTCATTCAACTGATCAACTGGCACATTGGGACGATTTTGTTTGAAAGCTCGAATTGCGCTTTGGACCTCATCATATCTAAATAATAAAGCTTCCATTTTCAAACTGAAACAGACAACCACCGTGGAGGCATTCCTCCACGACTTCGACTGTTTGTTTACAAGAGTCACCAGGTTACATTCACTCAGCTTAATGAATTGTTTTCTTTCTAGTCTTAAAAAAGAAATTCAATGCAAGCTATACATGATGAAGCCGCACAACCTTCATGATGCCGTTGGCCTAGCAAAGCTTGTGGAAGACAAATTTACCGCATCGTGCTCGGGCATTCATCGGCCCCTGTTTCGGTGACCACCAGCGATAATAATACCACCAGCTCTGGTAGTCACTCAACCAGTTCAAAGAACAAATCCCCTTCCGATCAAATGGTTAACACTATTAGAAATGGCAGCTCGCCGTGAGAAGGGCCTCTGCTTCAATTGTGACTCCAAATTCACACTGGGTTACCATTGTAAGCCAACTCTGTTTCTCTATTTAATAGTCTAATCCGAGGATTTATCAGTATCGAAGGTGAACAACCATCGGAGACGATACCTGTTATCAGTTGGGAGCCTGATACACCGTGTTTATCCTTCCATGCTCTGATTGGGTAGGTTGTTCCATCAACTTTAAAGATCGTTGGCTCAATCAACGGGAAGGAGATAATAATTTTAGTGGATGATGGATCTATAAATAATTTCATTCAAATGAAATTAGCCAGCCATCTCAACCTATTGGTTTAGCCATCATCCACTGAAGGGTCACCGTCAGTAATGGTGATACGCTCACTTATGTCGGGGAATATTCGGGTGTCCCTTTGAAGATGGGTCAAGCCACATTCCTGGTGGACATGATCTTATCACCCATTTATGGTACGAACATTGTACTTGCCATCCAGTGGATGCGTCAACTTGGTCCAATCATGCTTGACTACAACCAGCTGTGGATGCAATTTAGCTACATGGGCCAACAAATCCAACTCAATGGATTGGATCGGTCTCAATACGATGCAACCCGCCCAACTTTTCTCCAAAAATCAGGTACAAATACAGGTTAATTTTAACAACTTATGGTGGAACCAGTTAACAAGGATCCAAACCCAAACTTTGGCTCCAATGCACCGTTCATATTCCTTAGCGAATTCCAGAACATTCTCAGCAACTACAATGATCTCTTTCCCTACTTTGACGAGCCTTCCACTGGCCAGGGAACACGACCACCGAATTCCTCTACTGCCAGGTAGTGCCCCGATTAATATAAAACCATACAAATGCCCACACTTTTAAAAGTCAGAAGTAGGGAAGCTCGTCTGAGAGATGCTTGACAAGGGAATCATCAGCCCAAGCAATAGTCCATTCTCCTCATCAGTCCTTTTGGTGAAGAAGGATTGCACATGGCATTTCTGTGTCAACTATCGAGGCCTGAACGCAGTGACCGTAAAGGATTGATTTCTGATTTTCACAGTGGAGGAGGTTCTCGACGAAGTTGCCGGCACTAAGATCTTACCGTCAACCTTCTAGACATTAATGAACTCCACATTCAAGCAAGTATTTCATAAATTCGTCCTCATATTCTTTGACGATATTCTTAATTATAGCTCCGACTGGAATTCACATTCGCTCTACCTTCGCAAGGTGTTCAAACAGCTTTGTCTTCACCAGTTTTTTGCCAAGTTATCAAAATGAGAATTCAGATGCACTACTATTATATACTTGGGACACGTTATTTTTGGCGAAGGAGTTGCCGTTAACCCAGCCAAAATTGAGGCCATCAAGGAATGGCCACTTCCCTAATCAATCAAAGTTTTTCGAGGGTTCCTCGGACTCAGTAGATACTATCAGAGATTCGTCCCCAAATACTCACAATTAGCAACACCCCTGACTAAAGTATTGAGAAATAATGCTTTTATATGGACCCCGGTAGCTACACAAGCTTTCCAACAACTCCAACAAGCTCTCACTCAAACACCAATTCTTTAGTTGTTAGATTTTTCAATTCCATTTGCATTCAAACAGATACTTCTAGGACCGGAATTGCCGTTGTCCTGCTTTAGAGAGGGCATCCAATACCCTATTTCAGCAAACAACTGTGTCCGTGATTGCAGGAATCCTCAACTTATACTAGAGAAATATTTGCGTTCACGGAATCTATCAAGAAATGTCGTTAGTACTTGTTGGGCCGCCAATTTACTGTTCAAACAGATCACCGAAGTCTTAGAGCTCTATTACACCAAACCACTCAAACCCCAGAACAACAGAGATGGCTTTGCAAGCTAGTGGGGTATGACTTTGACATCAAGTATAAGTTGCAAGTTTTCAATAACCCAGCCTATGCTCTTTCAAGGATGACCAAAGTTTCATACAATGCCCTGTTTGCGGAGTCATGGCCAAAACCAATTCTATGGGAATCAGTCATGGGAGCTTACACCAATCATCCAGACACAATGGCATTGCTCACCGATATCATTGAGGATTAAGGACAACACCCGAATTTTTAAATTCGGGAAGGGATATTGTTTTTCAAAGATCGGATATGGATACCAAAAAATTCAACACTTAAACCTCTGCTTGTCGCTGAATTTCACACAACTAAGATGGGGGGTCACGCCGGAGTCCATAAAATGCTAGCACGACTAGAAAGTGTCTTATATTGGCTAAACATCAAGTGGACAGTTAGCAAGTATGTATCCAGATGCACTGTCTGCCAAGCCATTAAACGATCAATTGCGCACCGCAAAGGGCTTCTATAGCCTCTACCGATTCCGGGGAAGACATGGCACTCAGTGTTGATGGATTTTATTATCAATTTATCGCCTTCAGGAGGAAAGACAACAATTATGGTAGTGATCGATCGGTTTTCAAAACACGGTCATTTCTCTGTATTACATCAGAATTTCACTACACCTCAGGTAGCTGAAATCATGGTATAGGATGTGATCAAGTTGCATGGCACACCGGCTCATATTTTATCCGATCGTGACCCACTTTTATTAGCAGTTTCTGGTGAGAGTTATTCAAACTCTAGGGGATGATGCTGGCCACGAGCAGTGCATATCATCCATAAACTGATGAACAAACTGAAGTTTTAAATTGGTATCTCAAAGATTATTTGAGGTGTTTCACCTCCGATCATCCTTGCTAGTGGGTCAAATACTTATCATGGGGTGAATGGCACTATAATTCAGCTTGGCATTCAATAATCAAGATGTCACCTTATGAAGCGGTATTTGGTAGAATTTTGCCAACATTGCATGATTACTTGGCCAAAACTTTAACGGTGGTAGCGGTAGATGACATTCTCGCCGAGCGCACAACACTCATCTCCGCCTTATGTGAGAATTTAAAAAGAGCTCAAGTGAGGATATGCAACCAGGCGTACGCAGGAAGGACAGATGTTCAATTCCAGTAAGGTGACTGGGTGCTACTAAAGCTTCAACCCTACATACAGGCCATATTGGCGTGAAGGAATTCCCACAAGTTAGCTCGGCGATTTTATGAGCCGTTTCATATTATGGACTGAATAGGAGAGGTTGTGTATCGCCTTCAGTTGCCTGTTATGAAGAATAGAAAAGTTATGAGGCATGGCCAATGTTTCAATGAAGTATTGGTTCAATGAAAAGGACAGTTGACTGGGGATGCCACTTGGGAAGATGTTGATGATTTCCATATAACATTTCCAAATTTCATCCTTGAGGACAAGAATAAATAAAAAAGGGGAGCTATTATTATAGTGCAACCAAGTGAGAAAGACTGCATTGGACGTTAGCAGCAGGCCAGTGTGCCCAGGTGTAGTACAAGAAAGAATCAAGGACAAAGAGGCAACAAATTCAATGACTTCATAATGAGTAATTAGCAATTAATTAAGGAATTATGAGTACAATAAATGAATTCTAATTTCTGAGATTGGATAGTTACAAAGTTGTTACAAAATGTACGATAATGTTCAGGCACATGTCATGTTTGTTAGAATGCTAGCATGAGAAGTTTGTTACAATTGCTATGATTTGCTATATAAGAAGCATCATTGAGAGTGACTGGCATCTTTTGGCCAGAAATTCCTCAATTCTCCTTCTCTTTGTCCTCTCCTTAACCTCTTCCTCCCCGGACTTCCCTTTTTCTCTAAATTCTCATTGTTCCTCCTACTAACTTGAACCAGTAACTTGCATCAACTAGTGACCATTGTTGGTAAAGCAACCACAATTTTAAGAAAAATGTGAGTCCTTTGCTTGATAATACATGATGCTCTTCTTCCGCACCATCTCAATTCACCGAACAAACTTCGGAACATTGCTATTCCTATTCAACTCCCTCATCCTTCCTTGGAGAAAATCAAGATATAAGAAGAAAAAAGAATTCATGACTTCTGCAGAAAACAATCATTTGAGAAATTTAAGGTTTCAATTTAAGATAAAGACCTCAAGAGTTTGGTGGAACATCAAAATGTCCGTTATCATGCCTCATCCATGCAGGGCAGCTAATGTAGAATTATGGTTCAAATCCATGGATATGGCAGCACACACTGTGCCCTGGTTCACATCAACAAACATCCATCAAATCAAGAATACAAGTAATCAAAGAATAAGAAGCAAACCCTCTCTTGTAACACCAAAGATCTTGAGAATTGCAGCGGGGCCAAAGGAGTTCGACAGCAGCTCCTTGTAGCTCTTGCTTGTCACATAATTGATCTCCAGCTGCTAAACTGCAACCCCTCTTTAGATCAGAAAAACAGAGACAAAATCAAGAATCAAGATTCAAGAACCAAGAAAATGCTATAGAAAAAGGAGATTACCGATTGAGACAGTGAGAGGTAGTGATTTCTCGGTTTGTTCCACAGTTTTTTTCCTTTTTTTTCTCCTCTTTCTTTATTTTATGATTTTGTAGATCTAATCCTATAATTCTGAAGAATATGGGTAAGGCGAAGGATGACCTAAGGAATTGGTGATCGTCTCAGCCGTCAGTCAGTCAGTTGAATCATGTAATATATGATTTTTACTATTATTTCAAACTATATTGCTACTTTTTATTCGTGAATGACTTATGCATTAGTGTCGTTGTTGTTTATAAACGCCGCTCTCATACCGAGAAAATGCACTCGAAAGTACTAATGTGGCCCGTGTGTTAATTCTCTCCGTTATTGTCATCTTCTTCTCTGTTATAAATAAGCTAGCATTTTTACAAATATTCGTCATCTTCATTGTTTTTTAAATAGCTAGCGTTCGAGACAGTGAGAGCTAGTGAGCTCTTGGTTTTTTCTAAAGGTTTATTTTCTTCTTGTTTCTTTGTCTTTGAATTTTATAGTACTAATGTGTTAATTCTACTGGAAATGGGGAAGGTGCGAGATATAGTGGAGAAGTTTAAAGACTTGGCTGTCGTCGCCACTGTCAGCCATTTTTGTGGCGAGGATTGTTGAGGCCGTCATATGGGTGATATGGAAGAAGCCTAATCTGTCTTCACCTCCGCCTTTTTCTCGGGCCCCTGCTACATCTTTATCTTATGTGTGTTTCTTGAGAAAGGGAGACACAGGATATATCTGTACCCTGGTGCCTGTATTTGACGAAGATGCTGATCGTGAAGATGTTGCTATTATGGTTGCCAGTGAAGATGTTGCTATTGCTAGTGAAGATCATGGAGATGATGCTGTTATTGTTGCCGGTGAAGCTCGTCGAGACGTTGTTGTGACGGTTATTGGTGAAGATCGTGGAGACGATGCTTTTATTGTTGCTGGTAAAGATCATAGAGATGATGATGCACCTGTCAGTCAGTTAGTATAGAAAAAAAAACCTTGTGGTTTTTGAGATTTGCAAAATAAGGAGTCATGTTTTTTCTTCAGATTCTATGATGTGAGGTTCCTAAATTTGCAAAAAAAGGAAAAAAGTCAACGGTCTTAACTGTGTTATTTTTAACAAGGGTAAAATCATCAATTCATATAAAAAATCGCCACGTGGTATAAAAACAATAAATTTTCAACATGATTTTTTTAAAATTTTTGGAATTAATTTTTTTTATTTTCTAGAATTTTAGAAGAGAATAATAAATTTAAAAATATATATATTTTTATGTGATAAAAGTTAGTTTTTAAATGAAATGATGATTTTACCTATTTGAGTTAACACCATTAATGACTTGGTAACAGTTTTTGTTTTTGTTTTTTTTTAAACCCGCGTCATAGAATTAGAAAAACCATTACTTCTTATTTTGCAAATATTAGAAACCACAAAAGTTTTTTTATACTTTTCCCCAAAAAAACCTAGTTTTCTTGTATATTTAATTATAAAAAACTATTTACAACATTACAAAAAAAAAAATCAAAAACACTTCCCTCCAAGCACTGCAAGGAAAAGCTTTCAGCAAGCCTGCCAGCATTATTAAAAGCATCACAGGGACAACATATCAAAAAAGGTAAAAACAAGCAGTGAAATGTGCAGACCGCCCATGAAATTCAAACACCAAGATCAACTTGAACACACCATCCCCACCATAAATATAACCTCTCAAAACTCACACCCCTCATTCCAACTCCAGTCCCTTTCCAAGGGAAAAAAAAAACTGCAAACATGGGAACCTGCATCAGCAAAAGCCTTCACAAACATCAGAAAAACCACAACTCATTAGCATTCACTGAACCTGATCCACCCCCAAGATAAGCTCATCATCTCCCAATTCCCAGCCATTCCCAACATACCACCAACACCCCTTAAACAACCATGTTCTTCTTCCACTCCTTCCACCTCTTCTTCTTCTTCTTCTTCTTCATCATCATCATCTTCTTCTTTCATTTTTACTTTTAACTCTTCCTACTATTTATCTTCTAATACCAACCTTAAACCTTCCCAGATAACCATCCTTGATCCTCACAAAAGATCACCAACATCACTAAACAACAAACTCAGAGTAGCACACTTTGTTTCCATTACTGCAAATGCATGCAAGAAACCAAGTTCCTTCCCTTCAAAGAGATCTTCTTCAGCTCAACTAGTATCACTCTCCAGGAACATCAACAACAATCACAGTAATCTTCAGAAGAAAGTCAGAGAAGCCCATTCTGTTTCCATTGCTACAAATACATGCAGAAAAGCACCAGGCCATTTTCTTAAGATACAAAATCCATTGCCTTTAAATAGATCTTCTTCAGCTCAACCAATATCACTCTCCAGGAACAACAACAACAATCACAGTAATCTTCAGAAGAAACTCATAGAAGCACACTTTGTTTCCATTACTGCAAATATATGCAAAAAAACACCAACTCATTGTCTTAAGAAACAAAATCCTTTGCCTTCAAAGATGTAATACCCTGAACCTTTGGATACCTGTTGGAAAATATATTCAGGGTATTACTACAGTTACAGTAAGAATTTTTCTACAGAGTAATCTTGTTGAGAAACCCCAAGTGGAAATAACAAGGACCTAAGTGTAAAAGTTTATAAAAGATTTTTGGGTTAAAGAGTAATAGAAAAAGGATTGATATAAAATGTTTCCGCATCCAAGGACTGAAAGGTAAGATGGAAGGGATCTTTTTGAAATGTTGTACTATAATCCAAGGACCATTGGATAATTTAAAAAGGATCTTTTGAGAATACTATGTTGTAATTCAGGGACCATTCATGAGTTTTTTTCAGGGACTGTTTTGTAAGGAATTATGTTTTGAGGGACTAAATGTAAATTTCGGCTGAAAGTTAAATTTGGAGAAAAAAATCTAGAGCTTGAGTGTTGTTCATCTTCTTCTCCACCATTTTACTACAGAACTCGAGAGTTAAAAAGAAAAGAAAAGGGTGAGAGATTTGGAGAGAAATTGGAAGAGATTAAGTTTAGTATTTGGAGGGAGAATGGACGTAAGTATTATTTTGGTAAATATTTTGATGATTTATTTATTTATATACTTGAATGTATGTGTGTGTGTATTTGGTGGATTTGATGAAGAAAATATGATGGATTTGAGTAGAAAAAAACTTGGTATGTTGTTGTAGATGATGAGTGTATGAAATTGTTTTTGAGAAAAGCCCTCAGTATTTGAGTTGAAAAATTTCTTGAAATGGAGATGAGATTAGGAATTCGTAGCAATTACTGTAGCACCGAGATTAGGGTTTGGTTTGATTAATTAAGTTGATAATGATGATGATTAATGTGTTAATGATAATGGTTAGATTGAAATGGGTTGAGTTAGCCAAGTTGATTTGGTTGGATCAAACCAAGTTGGATTGAATTGATTGAGTTGAATTGATTTGGTTGAGTTGGGCTTGATCAAATCAAGTTGAGATGGTTTGGGTTTGGTTCAGTTGATTTGGGTTAAGGGTTTTGGACTGAACCAAGTTGGTTCAATGGATTTTGAATAAGAATTGAGTTGGTTCAAGCTGGTTCAGTTTGATTAAGCTTGGTTCAAGTGCAATTGAGACTTGGTTCAGTGGAATTAGGGTTGGTTGAGATTGATTCGAGCAGTGTTTACCCCTAAATTGAGTCTGGTTTAAATACAATTGAAGGCCAGCTTGGATTATGCGAGGTCGTGTTTTTAACCGATTGGAGTGAGTGAGCCCAATAGAGAGTTGATTATTATTTTTTGTATTTTCTTTTGAGTTTAAATATATTATTTATTTTTTATTATATTATTCCATTAGGTGTTGTTCAGTCTTTGGGAGGGAGTTCGAGGTCTAGCAAGGAACCCAAGGACACGAGTGAGTTGGTAGTGGCTATTATTTTTAAATAATTGATTAATTATTATTATTTTGAAATAATTGTTTAATGGCTAGTATTTTGGAAATAATTGTTTAAGTATTTCATTTTAATGTTTAATTTGCATATAATATTGAAATATACGTATATTTACTTGCCGTTGATGTTTATGACAATCGTATTGATACATCGAGCTTTTGTATAATTATACGATGTTGTGAATAGTGGAAATACATGTATATGTGATTTAATTATTCGGTTCATGAATTTATTTTTGGATGGTTATATATGCTTTTGATTTGGAATGATTTGTGAAATCATGTGCGTGTATTAAAAATGTTTTACCGACAATATTTGTGGGGATCTGGGTTTTCATTCCTGGCATAGGAATGGTATTTTATATTGGACTTCTATCGGTATTACGCATGTATCGATCGCTAATCGTCTCCGGATAAGGACCATGTGATATGATTTATACGGCTTGTATTGTTGCTCGCATCTACATGTTGGTTTGGATGGCGACGGGCTGGGCCAAGGCCCGACTCATCGCGATGAGTGGGTTCCCACGGCCGACCCTTGGGAGGTGGCGTGGCTGGACCGGCGTTGATTTCGTCGGATCGGTGGGAGGCGTAGAAGCCACGATTGGATGATACATCCGGGATCCCGAGTCACCACACGGGACCATGGGCCAACGCCGGTCGCGAAGACCTAGCGGCTCCCAACCCTAGTCGCGACGGCGGCTAAGTCGGGGAGAGTTTTCGTGCTATGGATTTGAGAATGATTTTTATATTATCGCTTATTTTGACATTGATTTATGATGAATTTATGTTTCAAAAGTTCTTTTAAAAATGTATTTTTGCTAGAATTCTATTATTTTGGAAAAGTTGGAAAAATTATTTAAGCAGTTGGTATTTATATACTTTATATATCATCGTATTTAAGTATTTGAAATTATTAAGCCACTACCGACCAACCGAATGTCTGTCAGACTGCAGGGAGCAGGACCCCTAGATCGCCTGATCGAGTATGAGAGCTAGTCGTGGGTTGAGTCGCAGATCGCAGTGGGTCCCCATTTCTTTATTTCTTGTCATTGGTGTCATGATCTCGTAGCGGTTGTACCCGCAAAATTAGAGTGATTATATTTATCAGATGTATGTATTCAACATGTACTTGGTGAAAAATTGTAAACCGTGATTTGTAGGTCGATTTTGTTTAAAAAGCAGTTGTCGGGCTCCAGTAAAAGGGAATTTTAACCCGACGGGCGCCACATTTACCTCGGTAGAAGGGGCTGGGGTGTGACATCTTTTGGTATCGTAGTCAGTAGGTTGAGATATCCCTCGTTGGTAGAGATCACGGGTTGTGATCCGAGCCTAAGTTTAGAAGTCGTATCTAGACTTAGAGGTTTAGTAGGGATTAGCATGTAAAGTTAAGGGCCCAGGGAGAAGTATTAAGAGTCTCCAATGCAGTTAAAAACCCTAAGTTGCATATCGGGAATAAGGTTGGTAGTAGGTTTTTGATATTTCGAGGCGAGAGTCGAGCAAAGATCATCGTAATCCCCGATCACGGGTTGGAGATATTTATCGAATTGGTTTTATCCAAAATAAGTTAACTTAAAGTTGCCAAAGAAGGGTATTTGGGATTCTCTTTGTTGACTGGCACACAGTGATTTGCAGTTTGATTTGAAAGATACTTTGGACATACCCGTGCTAAGAATATGGAGATTAGCCCTGCGTGAGTAACCAGCCTTCTTTATCACCTTCTCGCTGATTCTTAAAAGTGTGTTATGATGTGACATCGATTCGAGTTTGATTTGTCTGGACTTTTGGATGAATTATGGCCACCCTCTAAGTGTAGTTTAGTCGTGTTTAAATAGAGGAGAAGATCGGACTTGCATTTTTCATCGCTGGAATTTTTAGATGCCTTAATGATTTTTGAGTAATGGAACCAAGGTGCTTGAGACGACTCGAGACGAGGACCCTCCTCCAAGGTATATAGAGAAAGAGTAGAGAGATATTTCCTGGAAGAGCAGGAAAGAGAGGAAGAAGAATGTAGAAGAGAAGTGGAGGAACGAGAGGAGGAGAGGAGGGACGAAAGAGGGAAGAAGAGATGGAAAACCCATCACGGCCAAAGTACCCTCTAGCTCTACTCTTGTCGCCTTCAAGATCTTCTAGTTCTATTATCGCACTGTAATCAAGAACAAGCGAACGATCGATGTTTATGTCCCCACAAGCTCGTTATGTGGTAAACCATGAATACCGTAGATTTTAGCTCTATAGTTGCTCTGAGTCGAGGAATATCTACATGGAACGCCACCTGCATGAGAGTCATAGCCGAATTGAGAACGAGGTATGGAGTTTCTAAGGAGTTTGCAACGCGCATGATGACGCCCTACGTAGTCCTTAACTATGCAAAGCAGCGATTGAAAGCAATGGAACCGAGAAAGGTCGAATCTGCAAACCGCAGACAAGGATGAGGTTCGAGAAGTTATACGAGACTTGTGAATAGTGGAATAACTCGCTTTGTACTACCACTTGTGCGCTTGAGATGTTTGTATTCTACCCGTGTATTTCCAGATGCTGATGTATTCCTACTGTAATAAGAAGTCGCTTTTTCTTCATCGATGGAAAATACAAGATTATTTTTATCAGTATGAGTTTTCGGAAGTGAGGAAGCGTGAGTAACACATCGAAGAGTGTCAGATCACCGCTGTATAACACCCGTGATAGAAGGAATCGAGTTCACTTTCGATCATCGCTAGATACTGGACATCCTTTCACAGATTATTATTTACTATCGAGCATATTCTGGAACAAGAGAACGATTTGGAACAAGTAAGTGAAATCAAAATGATATCGATTGATGATGCTAAGGAAATTTTCGAGGACGAAATTTTTCTTATAGGGAAGGATTAGTAATACCCCCGAACCTCGATACCGTTGGAAAATATATTCAGTAGTATTACTACAGCTACGTAAGAATTTTTTTCACGTAGTAATCTTTGTTGAGAAACCCCAAGTGGAAATAACAAGGACCCTAAGTGTAAAAGTTTATAAAAGATTTTTGGGTTAAAGAGTAATAGAAAAAGGATTGATATAAAAATGTTTCCGCATCCAAGGACTGAAAAAGGTAAGATGGAAGGGATCTTTTTGAAATGTTGTACTATAATCCAAGGACCATTGGATAATTTAAAAAGGATCTTTTGAGAATACTATGTTGTAATTCAGGGACCATTCATGAGTTTTTCAGGGACTGTTTTGTAAGGAATTATGTTTTGAGGGACTAAATGTAAATTTCGGCTGAAAGTTAAATTTGGAGAAAAATCTAGAGCTTGAGTGTTAGTCTCATCTTCTTCTCACCATTTTGCTACAAGAACCCGAGAGTTAAAAAGAAAAGAAAAAGGTGAGAGATTTGGAGAGAAATCAAGATTAAGTTTTTAGATTTGGAGGGTAGAATGGATGAAGTATTATTTTGGTAAAGTATTTTCATGATTTATTTATTTATATACTGAATGTATGTGTGTGTGTATTTGGTGGATTTGATGAAGAAACATGATGGATTTGAGTAGAAAAACTTGGTATGTTGTTGTAGATGATGAGCGCATGTAAAATTGTTTTGAGAAAACCTCAGATTTGAGTTGAAAATTTCGAAATGGAGATGACGACTTAATTACCCTGTAGCACTCATCGTAGCACCGAGATTAGGGTTTGGTTTGATTAATTGTTGATAATGATGATGATTAATGTGTAATGATAATGGTTGAGATTGAAATGGGTTGAGTTAGCCAAGTTGATTTGGTTGGATCAAACCAAGTTGGATTGAATTGATTGAGTTGAATTGATTTGGTTGAGTTGGGCTCGATCAAATCTAGTTGAGATGATTTTGGGTTTGGTCTCAGTTGATTTGGAGTTAGTGGTTTTGGATCGAACCAAGTTGGTTCAATGGATTTTTGAATAAGAATTGAGTTGGTCTCGTTGCTGGTTCAGTTTGATTAAGCTTGGTTCAGTGCAATTGAGCTTTGGTTCGAGTGGAATTAGGGTTGGTTGAGATTGATTCAGAAGTGCTTTACCCCTAAATTGAGCTTGGTTTAAATACAATTGAAGCGCCAGTTTGATTATGCAAGGTCGGGTGTTTTTAACCGACTGAGTGAGTGGGCCTAGAGAGTTGATTATTATTTTTTTGTATTTTTCTTTTGAGTTTAAATATATTATTTATTTTTATTATATTATTCTGTTAGGTGTTGTTCAGTCTTGGGAGGGAGTTCCGAGTCTAGCAAGCGAACCCAAGGACACTGAGTGAGTTGGTAGTGGCTATTATTTTTAAATAATTGATTAATTATTATTATTTTGAAATAATTGTTTAATGGTTAGTATTTTGGAAATAATTGTTTAATTATTTCATTTTTATAATGTTTAATTTGCATATAATATTGAAATATACGTATATTTACTTCGCTGTTGATGTTTATGACAATCGTATTGATACATCGAGTTTTTGTATAATTATACGTATTTGTGAATAGTGGAAATACATGTATATGTGATTTAATTATTCGCTCATGAATTTATTTTTGGATGGTTATATATGCTTTTGATTTGGAATGATTTGTGAAAATCATGTGCGTGTATTAAAATGTTTTACCGACAATATTTGTGGGATCTGGGTTTTTCATTCCCGCATAGGAATGGTATTTTATGATTTGGACTTTACCGGTATTATGCATGTATCGTCATCGCGAATGTCCCGGATAAGGACCATGTGATATGATTTATACGACTTTGTATTGTTGCTCGCGATCTACATGTTGGTTTGATGGTCGACGGGCTAAGCGTCCCGACTACTCGCAGTAGTGGGTTCCCACCCGGCACCCTTTAGAGGTGGCGTGGTGGACCGGGTGCTGATTTCGTCCGGATCAGGTGGGAGCGTAGAGCCCCGATTGACGATACATCGGGATCCCGGAGTCACCACACGGGGACCGATGGGCCAACGCCAAGGTGCGAAGACTATGGCGGCTCCCAACCTAGTCGCGACGGCGGCTAAGTCGGGGAGAGTTTTCAGGCTATGGATTTGAGAATGATTTTTATATTATCGCTATTTTGAGCATTGATTTATGATGAATTTATGTTTCAAAAAGTTCTTTAAAAATGTATTTTTGCTAGAATTCTATTATTTTTGGAAAAAGTTGGAAAAATTATTTAAGCTAGCTGGTATTTATATACTTTATATATCTAGATTTAAGTATTTGAAATTATTAAGCCACTACCCGACCAACCGAATGTCTCAGTAGCCGCGGGAGCAGGACCCTAGATCGCTGATCGAGTATAGTAGCTAGTCGGTTGAGTCCAGACTCGCAGTGGGTCCCCCATTTCTTTTATTTCTCGTCATTGGTGTCGTGATCTTTCAGAGCAGTCTGACCCTGCAAAATTAGAGTGATTATATTTATCAGATTTATGTATTTCGAACACGTACTTGGTGAAAAATTGTAAACCGTGATTTCAGTAGGTCCCGATTTTGTTTAAAACAGGTTGTCGGGCTTTCAGCTAAAAGGGAATTTTAACCGACGGGATGCCACATTTACCTCGGTAGAAGGGTGCGAGTGTGACATCTTTGGTATCGTAGCAGTGAGGTTGAGATATCCTCGGTTGGTAGAGATCACGGTCGTGATCCGAGCCCTAAGTTTAGAAGTCGCGTCTAGACTTAGAGGTTTAGTAGGGATTAGACAGCAAAGTTAAGGGCCCATGAGAAGTATTAAGAGTCTCCAATCTGGGTTAAAACCCAAGTTGCATATCGGGAATAAGGTTGGTAGTAGGTTTTTGATATTTGAGGCGTAGAAATCGAAAGCAGATACATCGTAATCCCCGATCACGGGTTGAGATATTTATCGAATTGGTTTTATCCAAAATAAGTTAACTTAAAGTCGCCAAAGAAGGGTATTTGGCATTCTCTTTCTGATCGGCACACGTTGATTCGCAGCTTTGATTTGAAAGATACTTTGGACATACCCGTGCTTAAGAATACGGAGATTAGCCCGTTAGTAACTCGAGTCTTCTTTATCACCTTCTCACGATTCTTAAAAGGTGTGTTATGATGTGACATCGATTCGAGTTTGATTTGTCGGACTTTGATGAATATGGCGACTCCTCTAAGTGTAGTTTAGTTGTGTTTAAATAGAGGAGAAGATCGACTTGCATTTTTCATCGCTGGAATTTTTTAGCTGCCTTAATGATTTTTGAGTAATGGAACCAAGGCGTTTGAGACGACACGAGACGAGGACCTCCTCCAAGGTATAATAGAAAGAGAGAGAGATATTTCCGGAAGAAGCAGGAAAGAGAGGAAGAAGAATGTAGAAGAGAAGTGGAGGAACGAGGAGGAGAGAGGAGGGACGAAAAGAGGGAAGAAGAGATGGAAACCCATACCGCTAAGCTACCCTCTAGCTCTACTCTTGTCGCTCTCAAGATCTTCTAGTTCTATTATTGCACACTGTAATCAAGAACAAGCAACGATCGATGTTTACGTCCCACAAGCTCGTTATGTGGTAACCATGAATACCAGAGATTTTAGCTCTATAGTTGCTTCGGAGCTGAGGAATATCTACATGGAACGTTTTCACCTAGACGAGAGTCATATGCCAGAATTGAGAATGAGGTATGGAGTTTCTAAGGAGTTTGCAACGGCATATGATGATGCCCATGTAGTCCTTAACTATGGTGCAGCAGTTGAGCAATGGAACCGAGAAAGGTTGAATCGCAGAAACCGCAGACAAGGATGAGGTTCAGTAGTTATATGAGACTTGTGAATAGTGGAATAACCTGTTTGTACTACCACTTGTGTGCTTGAGATGTTTGTATTCTACCTGTGTATTTCCAGTATGATGTATTCCTACTTGTGAATAAGAAGTTGCTTTTCTTCTGGATTGTGGAAAATACAAGATTATTTTATCAGATGAGTTTTGAAGTGAGGAAGCCGTAGTAACACATCGAAGAGTGTCAGTATCACCGCAGTATAACACCCGTGATAGAAGGAATCGTGTTCACTTTGATCATCGCAGATACTTGACATCCTTTCACAGAGATTATTATTTACTATCGAGCATATTTGGAACAAGAGAATGATTTGGAACAAGTAAGTGAAATTCAGTGATATCGATTGACTGATGCTAAGGAAATTTCGAGGACGTAAATTTTCTTATGGAAGGATCAGAATACCCTGAACCTTTGGATACCGTTGGAAAAATATATTCAGTGGTATTACTACAGCTAAGAAGAATTTTTCTACGTAGTAATCTTGTTGAGAAACCCCAAGTGGAAATAACAAGGACCCTAAGTGTAAAAGTTTTATAAAAAGATTTTGAGTTAAAGAGTAATAGAAAAAGGATTGATATAAAATGTTTCTGCATCCAAGGACTCGAAAGGTAAGATGGAAGGGATCTTTTTGAAATGTTGTACTATAATCCAAGGACCATTGGATAATTTAAAAGGATCTTTTCGAGAATACTATGTTGTAATTCAGGGACCATTCATGAGTTTTTCAGGGACTGTTTTGTAAGGAATTATGTTTTGAGGGACTAAATGTAAATTTCGGCTGAAAGTTAAATTTGGAGAAAAATCTAGAGCTTGAGTGTTGTTCATCTTCTTCTCCACCATTTTCACTACAAAGAACTCCGAGAGTTAAAAAGAAAAGAAAAAGGGTGAGAGATTTGAGAGAAATTGGAAGAGATTAAGTTTCGTATTCTGGAGGGAGAATGGATGAAGTATTATTTGGTAGAAAGTATTTTGATGATTTATTTATTTATATACTTGAATGTATGTGTGTGTGTATTTGGTGGATTTGATGAAGAAATATGATGGATTTGAGTAGAAAAACTTGTGTATGTCATTGTAGATGATGAGTGTATGAAATCGCTTTTGGTAAAAACCTCAGATTTGAGTCTGAAAAATTTCTGAAATGGAGATGAGATTGCAATTACCAGTAGAATTACTCGTGAAAGCACCGAGATTAGGGTTTGGTTTGATTAATTAGTTGATAATGATGATGATTAATGTGTTAATGATAATGGTTAGATTGAAATGGGTTGAGTTAGCCAAGTTGATTTGGTTGGATCAAACCAAGTTGGATCGAATCGATTGAGTTGAATTGATTTGGTTGAGTTGGGCTTGATCAAATCAAGTTGAGATGGTTTGGGTTTGGTTCAGTTGATTTGGGTTAGGGTTTTTGGACTGAACCAAGTTGGTTCAATGGATTTTTGAATAAGAATTGAGTTGGTTCAAGCTGGTTCAGTTTGATTAAGCTTGGTTCAGTGCAATTGAGCTTGGTTCATGGAATTAGGGTTGGTTGAGATTGATTCAGATGTTACACTCCTAAATTGAGTTTCGGGTTTAAATACAATTGAAGGCCAGTTGGATTACGCAAAGGTCGTGTTTTTAAACCGATTGGAGTGAGTACCAATGAGAGATTGATTATTATTTTTTGTATTTTTCTTTTGAGTTTAAATATATTATTTATTTTTTTATTATATTATTCTCATAGGTGTTGTTCAGTCTTGGGAGGGAGTTCCAGTGTCTAGCAAGGAACCCAAGGACACCGTGTGAGTTGGTAGTGGCTATTATTTTTAAATAATTGATTAATTATTATTATTTTGAAATAATTGTTTAATGGTTAGTATTTTGGAAATAATTGTTTAATTATTTCATTTTTATAATGTTTAATTTGTATATAATATTGAAATATACGTATATTTACTTGCTGTTGATGTTTATGACAATCGATTGATACATCGGGCTTTTGTATAATTATACGTATTTGTGAATAGTGGAAATACATGTATATGTGATTTAATTATTCTGGTTCATGAATTTATTTTTTTGGATGGTTATATATGCTTTTGATTTGGAATGATTTGTGAAATCATGCTGCGTGTATTAAAATGTTTTTACCGACAATATTTGTGGGATCGGGTTTTCATTCCCGCATAGGAATGGTATTTTGTATTTGGACTTTACTCGGTATTATGCATGTATCGTATCGCGAATGTCCCGGATAAGGACCATGTGATATGATTTATACAGACTTTGTATTGTTGCCGCATCTACATGTTGGTTTGGATGGTGACGACGGGCTAAGGCCCCGACTCATCGCAGATAGTGGGTTCCCACCCGCCACCCTTTAGAGGCGGCGCGTGGACTGGGTGTTGATTTGTCCGCATCAGTGGGAGCCGTAGAGCCCCGATTGATGATACATCGGGATCCCGAGTCACCACACGGGACCGATGGGCCAACGCTCGAGGGTGCGAAGACTTTGGCGGCTTCCCAACCCTAGTCGCGACGTGCTAAGCTCTGGGAGAGTTTTCGCGCTATGGATTTGAGAATGATTTTTATATTATCGCTTATTTTTGACATTGATTTATGATGAATTTATGTTTCAAAAGTTCTTTAAAAATGTATTTTTGCTAGAATTCTATTATTTTGGAAAAGTTGGAAAAATTATTTAAGTAGATTGGTATTTATATACTTTATATATACTCGTATTTAAGTATTTGAAATTATTAAGCCACTACCGACCAACCGAATGTGTCAGAGTCGCAGGAGCGGGACCCTAGATTGCCTCGATCGAGTATAGAGCTAGTCGTGGTCGAGTCCAGACTCGCAGTGGGTCCCCCATTTCTTTATTTCTCGTCATTGGTGTTAGTGATCTCAGTAGCGGTTGTACTCGCAAATTAGAGTGATTATATTTATCAGTATTTATGTATTTGAACATGTACTTGGTGAAAAAAATTGTAAACCGTGATTTAGTAGGTCCCGATTTTGTTTAAAAACAGGGTTGCCGGGCTTCAGCTAGAGTGAATTTTAACCGATGAGGCCACATTTACCCTCAGTAGGGGTGGGTGTGACAAAAGAGATCTTCCCCAGCTCAGCCAGTAATACTGCAGAGAAACAACAACAATCACAGCAATCTTCAAAAGAAACTCAGAGAAGCACACTCTATTTCCATTACTACAAATACATGCAAAAAAGCACCAGCTCATTGTCTTCAGAAGCCAAATCCTTTGCCTTCAAAGAGATCTTCACCAGCTCAGCCAGTGTCACTTCTCAAGAACAACAACAAACTCAGAAAAACACCCCCTGCTTCCAATACTGCAAATGCATACAAACAAGTACCATCTGATGGTCATAATGCATTGAATGCAGGCTTTAAGAAGGCAAGGAGGAACAGAAAAGATGAGGTTGGTGTGAGTTCTTCTGCTGATTGGGGTTGTAGTGGAGAAGTGATCTCTATATGCATTGCTGGGATTCCTCCTTCAGAGGACTTTGATCATCCTTTAGTGTCCATGGATTGTTTCATTTTTGTTTGAATTGAATTCTATGTAGATATATGTTTTGAGAATTTATGTACTTGGGTTTTTTGTAATAAGATTGCGTTCTCTTCTCATGTGCATGTGCAGTTCAATCTTATTAACTGTGTGATTTGGCAGTGGGTAAATCATTAATTTATTTTTAATTTTAGTTATTAAAGTCCCGTTAAATTTTATTAGTAGTTATTCTCTTTAAAAAAAATTATACTTGTTTGGTTATCCTTATCCCAACTCCAACTAAACTATCTCAGATATTTTTAATATATCTCACGAAAAAATTGTAAAAAAATTCAATTAGTTTTTTTTTTAATTCCATTATTATTATTATTATTATTATTATTATTGACAAAAATGACAAATGTTACCCACAAAAAATTATCAAAAAAGATAAATAAAAATATACCAATTATAATAATTTAATAATTTTTAAAAATTTATTATATGAGACGGAATAATACGTGAGACAATAATGATTTACCATATTTACTTAAAATTAAATAGTTCTGGAGATTCCACTCATATTCATATTTCATTACTAGACAGTATTTGGGATCCCCGTATTTTAAATGAAGTTATTTTAAAGGTAATTTGAACAAAATGACAACCTTGTATAAATTATTAACACTGAAAGTATGAAAATCATATATTTTTTTTTCCATAAATAAAAATAATAATGACAATTTTTTAAAATATCATATATCTATATACATATATTGGCTATAAATAGCAACGATCATCTGGCGCCGCTGGAAAACCAAAACAAAGGAGATGAAAATTTCATGGAAGAAGACGACAGAGGAGCGCGAGAGGAAGCGACGACGATCCGATCGCCCCATCGTCTTAAACCCTAATCTCCCCTTCGAATCAGCGACTGGAGAAGCTGAGAGTGATCTCGGTGGCCTGGAGCCCTCGCCCGTCGATCCCCAATGTTGTGATCCGGTTCAGCTTGCCGAAGCCTTCCAGGCCGAAGGGAATCGTCTTGCTGAGGTTTGCATCTTGAGAATGAATAGAAAAATCGAAGAATATGTTCTTCTTTGAAGTAATCTTGTTGTTTTCCCCCTTTTTCTTCGGTTTCGTTGATAGATCAATGATGCTTAGTTTTGGATGAATGATAAATCTATTCTAAGAAAAGAGATGCTCATCACTGTTTTTTTTTTTTCTGCAAAAATTAATGGGAAAAGACAGAAATTTTTATCAACTTCATTAGAGAAGGTGTACACTTATATTTCAAGCTTTATTAAAGTATCAAACCAATTGAATGAATCTTTAATCCATATATTCTCTCTTTTTAATCTTTTGTGAGACTATATGATTGTTTGTAGTTTGAGTATTGAATAATATCAATTCTTTAGTATGGATGATGAATCTTTGTACATTAGTTAGTTCCTTTTTAATGTAATGTGGACAAGCCATGTGTAGGGACATGTATAAAGGTGGAGTTAATCCCTCAACACACTTATTCCCTCCCTCACCTATGTGTGCTAGGTTTCGAGTCTACCCTTTAAATAGGGATGAACACTTTACGCAGGGGATCCTTTGCCAATAGACTAAGAGGTTATTGGCATACATTAGTTAGTGTGCAATTTCATATGACAATAATATATTGGAACAATATTTTGGTTTAGTTAAAAGTATCATAATTTTTTTTGCGTTTTCACCTGTTTGCTGCTTATGATGGCAAAGATGAAAGATTTAGGAATCTGAATCGTTGGTTTAATCAATAATGTTCGATAGCTATGATGTTTTGTAAGTAAATTATATGACAGTTACTGTTAGATTGTAGTCTTTGATAACTCTTCTAATGTTGCAGTTGCTTGGAACTTAACAACATGAAGTTCTATTATCTAGCAATCTGCACCATACTGCAGGTTTTGGTTGGTTATATTGGAAATGGAGTGATTGAAAATTGGAGACTATTGTCAGAGTCTCCGTGACGTGTTTTAATGGTTAATACTTTGTTTGCCATACACTGTTGCTAATATGCCAAACATCAAGATTTTAAATATTGATTATGTTGATCTTAAATTAGCCATCAACATTTTATTGTCCTTGTGCTGTTTGATATCTTGTTATCTTGATAAAATATCAGTTATTACATCATTACAGGGTGGGAAATTTTGTGAAGCACTAGGGAAGTGGGAGGTTGCAATCAGATTACTGCCAGATAAGGCAATATTACATGAACAGAAGGCTCAGGTTTTGCTCGAGATAGGAGAAGCATGGAACGCACTAAAAGCAGCAACTCGTATATCCCTTTTTCTTATATTTACCAATAATTTTTCATGTTTCAGGTTGTTTGTGCATTGTATATTGGTCAGCGTAGATTCTAATTTCTATTTATTCGATTATCTGCATGATCATCTTCCTGGGACTGGGTGAGGGGTTGAACATGCACCTGAATTTGTGTGGGTAGACTATGTTGTCTGCCTCTGACATCACATTTAGCTGTTACTTTTATTATACTGCTAATGCTCATTTTTGTTTACTTGCATAATATGTGCATGCGTTTGAGAAGATTCAAAGATATATTTGTATAGTATCTTGTTCAAAAGTACTGAATGATTAGATCCTAGATAATTGCTCCTGTTCCTCTGTTATTATCCATTTCTATTTGTATGGTTGATGTTGTTGAGGATGATAAGAAGTTTATTTTACACAAAATTGCTAATGCAAATATCACATTGACCTACTACTGGTTTGCAGGAGCTACAGAGTTGGAACCTTCATGGGCAGAGGTTTGTTAATTGTGCTGCCCTCTGAACCTCTTCATCTTCAAGACTGTGTTTTTATTGTACTTTCATTTCTTTTGTCTTTTTCAGTTTATTCTCACAATAAAGTTAATATTAATCCCAGAAGTATGAGGGTCACTCTTTCTATGAGCATGATGCTTGTTGCATTGGTGACAGTGAAAAGGTCTTTAGATACATTTTTTATGCTAGAGAAATGGTTGAGCTTAATTAGTCCATCCGTGTTCTGTGTTAGGCTACATCTGCAAGCTAAAAATATATGTAAGGTTTAGTAGGGAAGTCTGGTGATTAGACTAATTTTGTTCCTTCTGATCTAATTAGCTACTGCAGATGTAAGTGAACTAGAAAACTTAGAGAGTAACTGATTACGAAGAATAAATTTGGACTATAGTTTTCTTTAAGTTGTATATATTGTGGTTCTTATTTAGCTTTGTAGAAAAGTACTTGGTTGGAAACATTGGTCTGGAGGGGATAGGATGGTGCTAAGTAGTTGTATCTTTAAATTTCATCGAATAAATTGTCATTTTGAAATGCTGCTCCTTAGTTGCTCTAGCTTAATTTACAGGCAATAATTTTGGCATCCTTCCTGTCAGCTGGGTGGTTATGTTATCTGAAACACATAGTTGTTTTCAAATCTACAGTGGCCTTGAAATGTTTTGGCCTTCACATAGTATGTAACTTTTCCAAATTTGTTTCATAACCAAACATCATTCAATTGGAAAAAAAGGCTTGTTTAATGTTGTTATAGAAATCATTAATGTGATTAAGGCTGCCCAGCCTGGTTGTTTGGTGATTTTTATATTATATCATACAGACTTTTATTAAATAATGGATATGCTTGTACAATGTGCATATCTTGCTCAGGGTTAATGACTCTCACTTTTCTTTTCACATAATTCCTGATGGTTCTCCTGCAGGCGTGGATTACTCTTGGTAGGGCTCAGTTAAATTATGGAGAACCTGATTTATCCATTGAGAGTTTTAACAGAGCTCTAGAAATTAAGGTACAAAATGAATAATATGATTTTATAATGTGAAGTTGTATTCTATTCAGTGGCTCACAATTTGGCATAATTGGTGCAAGTAGCCTGGTAACAAAGAGGCATTGGCAGATCGAGAAACCGCAAAACATCTTGTGCAGAAACGAGAGCAACTGCACTCTTCTGAATTAAACAGTGTTGCCAATCGTTGCCAAGTTAGGGATAAAGCTGAAAATTCTTAATTCTGTTGTCTAATTGTTTGATTATTAATGAGTATAGGACAGCTGATGCGAGAAGGATGATGTACTTATTACGAAGTTAAGGCAAATCCTGTTGTATTTTCATTGAATGCTTTTCTTTATTTACTTTTTTTTTTTGGCATGAATAGTAATTAAAACTGTATTTTTTTTTACCACTTCAACTTATGATTATTGTGCAGATTAAGCTCCTTTTCTCCCACCTAGAGGTGTAAATGCAGTCAGTTTTCAAATTAATTTATCAGAGGTCGTTCAAGCTTAAAGCATAAGTTGGGAGGTAAATACAAACACAATTTTCCCTCTATATTACAATATTTGTGCTACGTACTGTTGTAAAATTCCACAATGAGATTGCTGGTATTTACATTAGATAGTTGAGAAAAAGAATATACCTTTGATTCCATAGACAGAATTCATGAAATAATTCACTAATTATTCATAAGCTGAAAGAGTGAGAACTATGAAAACTTAACTAATGCATAACATTATCTGTCCTTATTTATTTTCAGTTGGTTCTGTGGTTGCTCCACGCCTTTTTGAACGATGTCTTTTTGGTTCTATGCTTCCGTTCCTATATCGTATTCCACATGCATTGCATAATGTACCAGGACCTTTCGGTCCACGCCTCCACTGTGGAGTCTTCTTGGTCCCACAGTGGCTGCATGTTTGTGATACTAAGTGCTCTGTTTCTGTACTGATAGAAGCATTTGGTTGTACTTTATTTGCTTCATCTTTTGTCAAGTTTTTGTTGTTTTCTCTTGATTGATCCTTTAATATCCACACTGGAGTCTCCAGGGACCATATCCTCTTCTGGTAGTTGCTATTTCTCTTTTTCTTGTTTGACCACCTTACATTTAAGCAATACTTTTGGCCACCCAAGTGACTTGTATGTTTTCTCTTATGCTTTCTTGTTGTTGAGTCCTTTGACAAATCTCTGATTCCATTGATTACATTGCCAGGCTTGTGCTGCATCTCCATGTTGCTTTCTTGATGGCTTAAACTAGTTAAACATGACATGATTGGAGTTGATGGAGTGTTAGGAATTGAGTCTATCTTTTTATTTTCATCAAATTTGCCACTCAATGAACCTTTTGTTTTGTCATTGATTGGTGTCTCAAAGAGGTAATTCATCAATTCAGTGGCAATTTCTTCAGAGTTAACAAGCCACTCCATATTGTTCAAGGGGTCATCAGGTATTTCTAGACATGAAGTATCTTCACTGCTATAACTCTTCTCTTCAATGTCATTGTGATCAATAGCTAGATCATTAATAGTTGAAGGTTGAAATAGAGGTATTTTCATAGTGTGGAATTTTCCTAAGTTATAATATATATGGCTAGGATTATATAATTTGTAGTTTTTTAATGCTTACAAAGCTTTAGCCAAGTTTCAAAGTGGAGGATATAATTAAAAGGATTTTTGTAGGGACACAAATCAGTAGATAAGAGGAGCTCCCATTATATTGAGACTCAGAAACTACATGATAGACTTCACATTATTAATTTTGATTTAAGTTTTGTATTCATCCTATATTATCTTGCTTTTTATTAATCTCAAAATTTTGTTGAGATATATGATGCTCTTTCTTTTAATTATAAAATCAAATCAGATAATTTAAGAGTTCTTTTTATCTTTATCAGATAATTTTGAAGGATTTTTTTTTATGATAAACTCAAATTGGAAAATTGTAATGAGTTTGATTAAGTTTTGACTTAATTAATACTAATTATAATCAAACTGAAATATTTTAAAATTAAAAATATGAAAATTATAAGTGGCTATTAATATTAATCCTTTAAAAATAATTATAATTAATCTTTTAAAAAATTGTTATCAAGTGAATGCCGCGTCACCTGTGTAATGATACCATGACCCTATGTGGCATGAGTTCCTTGTTGGTTGGGCTCCTGTCTCAATCTCAACCTTTCCTTTGAGTAATCTCTTCATCTTCCTTTGGAAGCATGACTCTTTCATTGCCTTCAAGCCTCAAGATGGTGTGTCATCTCCATGATATTTGTGGCATGATGGTATGTCATCTCCATAATATTTGTGGCATTGGAAAGTCCAACAATAAGGGATTCCATGCGGTACTCTGGCTCCATCATCATTATTCTAAAATTTTAGATTTAAATTTTGGATTAATTTTTTTGGCTTGGTGTCAAACTATAATTTTTTTTTTCATTTTGGGGTCTAAACTTCAATTTGAATCAAAATGATTTTTCAACTTTAATTTTGTTTTATCGGGTAATTATCCAAGAGATTATGGTATTTTTTCACAATGTAGATGTCGGAAATTATCTGTTATGACATATATGGCATACTGTCCATTCAACTGGCAATTTCATCTTAGTTGTTGAGTAATCATTTTGATTCAAATTGAAATTTAAATTCCAAAATGAAAATGGGACATAATTTAGTGCCATATCAAAAAATTTACGCTCTCAATTTTGAATTCTTGACTGAGTTTAGTTGCTTGAAAGATTTTGAAATTCTCTATCATCATCTTGTGGATAAGCCTAATACTCTGTATTGTTTTGAAGAAAGGATAAAATAGATAAGGAAATTGGCACGGATAATGTAAGGAAATAATGAAGCTAAACAAGCTCGCAATCTTTTTCCTAGGAAATGACCATGATATCTAGTATCTACTAAGAAATAGAGAGAATGGGTAGCATAAATACTTGCCATGCTCACTGCTTTCCCATTCTTCTTCCCTTTTCTGCCTTGTACCACTTAGACTTTGCCTTGGTTTGTGGCAAAATATACTTCATTCTTGACTCCCTTTATTAACCACTTGCTTGAGTACGCCTTCATCTACCTCACTGACCTTCTCTCTTGCTCTATCAATTGTGCCATTTACTCCGACTTTGATCTCATCATCATTGACAATGTTGCTCAGCTCTAGGCCAAGGAATTTGGTTATCATTTATTTACTTTTTTTTGGAAAGATAGTGAGTGATTAGGAGAGATAGGGGTTTATTTTAGTTCAATACATTTTTTTATATAATATTTTTTTAGTACAAGTTTATTAGATGTTTGACATGTATTATGTATTCTTTTAATGGTTATAATCATCTTTTGACATCGTTATTTAATCATGTTATAATCCACTTTCAATGTAGAGATCAATGTATGTAATTTAAAAAAATCTCAATTTTTTATAAATCATATATATATATATAATATGATAATATAATTTATTTTTAAAATATTTAAAATACATAAAAAAAAAGATAAAAACATAAAAAATTAAATTTTGTGGAAGAGAGTTTATTTAATATTTAGATTAGATTTTAGCTTGAAAAGAAGATATTTACCAAATTTAAATTTTAACTATTGAAAAGTATATATATATATATATACACACGTCAAATATCTAAACATATGTTGATAACTTATGAAGCCAAATTCATTTGGGTTTGTGTATGAACAGTGTATAGTTCATACATCATTTTTGGATTTAGTGTTTTTTTTAACAAAATCAAAACTAAAAACAAAAGCAGCATGCCTAACATTTTCAAACATCAGATAGAAAATTTAAAAAAACCATGTAAGTTTCAGTTATATATATACCACCAAAATTGACTAAATATATATATATATATATATTTTTTTTCTTTCTGATAGGTTATTTTTCAGACCTTGCAGACATAAAAGTGGCTGATGTTTACATGATTGATTCTCATTTTTTTAAACGGAAATCCATAATTTTTTCATAATCTTAAGCGGAAATTTAAAATTTTAAGTAAAAATCTATAATTTTAAGTGAAAATTCATAAATTTTTAGTAGTAAATATATGCTATAAGATAGAAGAGTGTGCTGCATTAACTAAAAAGTGAACAAAATTCCCTGATTTTGATGTTGTGAAACTTTGAAGTTGTTATAAATAATATTTTTTTTAACTATATTTAATTTATAAACCATTTTTTTAATAATAAAAAAAACTCTAGAAACAGTCGAAGCACGCTTGTAAATTTATCTAGTTTTCGTACGAAGAAGCACACATTCATTGAGAAAACAAAGAGAAAAAAACCATTGAACAAGAGAGTGAGAGTGAGAGTGAGAGCGAGAGAGAGAGAGATGTGGTGCCAATCTTGCAGGGAGGAGTACGGCGAGGTGGACGCCGGCACCTGCAAGGAGTGCTACGAGGAAGCCAGCGAGACCGAGGAGGAGCTCAAGCGCGAGATCGATGACCTCAAATCAAAGGTCGCCTTTCTTCGCCTTTCCCCTCCTTCTCTTGATCTCAATCCCTCCTCTTCTTCTTCTTCTTCCTCTTCCCCCTCTGCCCCTGACCTCCTCCTCCTTGCCTCCTCCCATGCCCCCTCCTCCGCCCCCGCCGTCCCCGCCCACCGCGCCGTCCTTGTAAGCCCTCTGGTTTTTGAGTTTTATCTTCTGATTATTTAATTGGAGAGAATTTGGTGATTTCGTTTGTGGGAAATTTGTATGCTTTGTGGAATTTCTTTTATTGAAATGAATTCATTTTTTTTTTTTGGGTATATAAGATTGCGTAGCATTTGAAATTTGTGCGCTTTTAGAGAGAAAGGACTTAGGGTTTTATTAGTGTGATGTTTGTAGCTTTGTTCTGATTTTAGTTCTGAGAACTAAAAATGCTTTTTTTCTGCATTATTTTTTACTAACTTCTTGTCCTTTTATTTATTTATTTATTCATTGAGAAGAGTGGATAAATCATAAATGAGATTGGATTAAAGCTCTTGTATCTCATTCATTTGCAAAATTTAGGTTCTGAGGATTGGCATGTTTCTCTGCTGTCCTTTCTTTCTAAATATTATTGTCCTCTTACTTATTTATTTATTCATTAATTTACTAGAAAAGTGGATAAACAGCATTTGCTAAATGCTGTCAAAGATGATGTTGGTTAGTGGTTCTTTGCTGTTGCCTGTATTTCTTTTTGATGTTCATTGACAAAAAAAGAGTGAGCTTTCTTTTGCATTCTTTTTGGGATTTCTAAAATTTTGTTTGGCTTAATTGTGTGATTTCTCTATTTAGTTGATTTATCCAACTATAGTTAAAGTGATGTTCTTGACTTCTAATTATATGGAAACCGACTATTATGTTTGCCGTCATTGAAATGTTTATTCCATCATATTCAAGTAATGTTTGATTTAATTAGAGGAACGAAACATAGAAGCAAGGTATCTACTTTGATGTCACTTCCCATTTTTGGTGACTAATTTCTTGAATAATCCATTTTCTAATCCATGTATTTAATTATCTGTTTATGATTGGGTTCATTACATTCATACACTCAGTTAAGCGGTAGATTCATATGTTGTTGATATTTATTGTTTAGTTTTATCTTTTTGAATTTACCTGTATAATAATTAATATCCTTATTTGATTGTAGATGCCATGATTCTGGATGCTTAGATATATTTCTTGTTTCCATTAGTATATATAATGTATCGGTGAACTGAGTGCATAATCCTCGCTTTCTGACTGAGTGCATAATCCTCGCTTTCATTCAGATTAGCCGATCTCCTGTTTTCAGAGCTATGCTTGAAAGTGAGATGGAAGAGAGCCGGAGTGGCATGATTAGAATCTCTGATGTCTCATATGATGTTCTCCGTGCCTTTGTCAATTACCTATACACTGCAGAAATTCTCCTTGATGAGCAGATGGCATGCGATTTACTGGTTTTGGCAGAGAAATATCAAGTCAAGTATCTAAAGGCCTTTTGTGAGAAGTTCATGACATCGAAAGTAAATAATGAGAATGCAATCATTAATTATGCTTTTGCTCATCGACACAATGCTAAACAACTACTTGATGCTGCTCTTTCACTTATCATGGACAACATGAGTACTTTGGTTGAAAGAAATGAGTACAAGCAGCTTGTCGAAAATGATCCTCGGCTTGTTGTTGAGATATACGAAGCATACCTCAAGAAACAAGTCAATATAGCACTCAAAATTTAGAGATGAGAGGTCATTGGAATGGATATGGATACTTCAAAGTCTCTTTTGCATTATGATACTGCAATGTGAGATCGAAATGAGAATACAAACATATCAACTGCTTTAAAGAATTTAGTTTCTTTTTCTTTTTTCTCTTCTGTAGATTTAATATCTGTTTGTTGTCATTTTGTCGAATGTAGTGTAGCTTGTTTGAGGTTGTTGTACTGGCCTCTTGTATTTTACAGGCTTATTCGTGAATGTTGGAAACTCAGTTTTAAGTAATTACGTTGCCCATTTGAGTTGCATTTATTTGATTTACAGGAAGGCTATTTTGGCATACATTTTCTAACTCTTTGAATTTTCTAATGTTTTATATGTAATGAGTCAGAAAATCCTTTGAATTTTAGTTATCTACCATCACTTAATAGCAATCCTGTGACTCTGGGCTGATGGTATTAATTCATCTCAGATCATATAACTTCCATATTTGAAGCCATAGGTCTCACATAATGCCCCCAAGACATTAAAACAAGGTGGGGAGCTAAAAAAATATTTACAGTTTACATGTCCAATTTACATCGATTATTACAAATTTCTTCAACAACACAAGGTCGAACTATAATCAAATAAAGGAAATTATTACAATTGACGCAAGCAATGCTGTGGCCCGGTCAAGCAAAAAGTTCTTATGACATGGTGGAAAAAGGAAGACAAGCGTCTCATAGATGATCACAGATCGCCTTTGCAAAATCGGTTGTGGAAGCAGTGCCGCCGAGATCAGCTGTTCGGTATTGCCCTTCAGAAATAGTGCTAAGAATAGCATTGTGGATTCGGTCGGCTTTGTCATTGAGGTTCAAATGGCGCAACATCATGACAGAACTTAGCAGGAATGCTGTTGGATTTGCAAGGTTCTGGTACAATTGGAAAAAAATTGAAAAACTATTATGGTTAAAAGTCAACTTTTTACATATATTACACAGAGAGAGATTTAACCTAGACCATTGTATCCAAGCAAGATAGAAGAAGAGAATAGAAGGAGGAGCTGTGTTTTGGTTTTTTCATTAAAAAGATTTTAGTTGACTCTCGGTAAGAGGAGTATATAAACAAGTAACAATGATTGGTAGGGGCATGTAAACGAATATGGTTTTTAACATGGCATAGTAGCAATTATTCATTATTTTGAGGGGGTAGTACGAAAGCAAAATGTCAGCTGTGTTACATACCTTGCCAGCAATATCAGGGGCAGAACCATGCACAGCTTCTGCAAGAATAATGCCACCTTCACCGATGTTGCAACTGAAAGTGTACAAATGGATGAACAAGATGTGATAAACTCAGTTAATTGTAAAACCAAGGAACAGAGATACTTACTTACCTAGGTGTTAAACCCAATCCCCCTATCAAACCAGCACAAAGGTCACTTATTATGTCACCATAAAGATTAGGCATCACCAATACATCAAAAAGCGAAGGATTTTTGACTAGCTGCAAGAAAAAGAACCAAAGTTGACCTACTAAGCAATTAATGCGACATGATAGCTAATTTTTAATGGATAAAATCTTGGATTGCATGACATTACCATCATGCAGCAGTTGTCGATAATGACTTCCTCATAAGTGATATCAGGATACTTCTCTGCAACCTCACGGCAACACTGCAGATAAATATTGTTAAGGAAACTGATATTCCTTTACCAATCTAAGGTTTTCTGCAGCAGCAATAGACCTTGAGAAAGAGGCCATCGGTTTTCCTCATAATGTTGGCTTTATGTATGGAAGACACTCTTTGTCGTCCATTCATCTTGGCATAGTGAAAAGCGTACTCTGCCACCCTTAAACTCGCTTGACGGGTGATGATCTTAAGACTCTCTACAACACCTCGCACCACCTAACACCAAAAATAGCTTGATTGAATAACCAAAAGCATTAATGGTATCACAAGAAGGCAATGAATATAAACTAGACATACACTAACCTGGTGTTCTAATCCACTGTACTCTCCTTCTGTGTTCTCTCGGATAGTGACAAGATTTACATTGTCATATCGGGTTTTGTATCCAGGAAGGTTAAGGCAAGGTCGGACATTAGCATATAACCCTAGTTCTTTTCTTAGTGTAAGGTTCAAGGACCTATGACCTTTACCAATAGGTGTAGCCATTGGACCCTTTAAGCCAACACGATTTCTTCGAACTGATTCCAAACTTTCCCACGTCAGTAAACTCCCCGTTCTTGGATCCACTTCATCTGCCACAAAATGCTCCTCCCATTCAATGGGCACTTCAGCTGCTCTGAAGACCTACACATGAAGATAATGCTGAACCACTAATACATCAAGTGATCACAAAAATGAAAGCAACATAGTCTCCAACAAGGGGTTTATCGATTAATGATCATTGAAACTATAAATGCCTTCTTTAGTATCAATCAAAGTAGTTGGAGATGGGCAGAGAAAGGCTTCAACAAACTACTCATTCTAAACAGATTACCAAAGCAAATTCAGAAATTACTAATCAGTTATTTCAACTCTTCTTGCTTTCAATTTCATGCATGAAGTCAAAGACACTAAACACTCTAGGAGTAACCAGGCCCAAAGACACAGAAGAATGATCTGTAGGCTTGACAGGGCACCGAGCAATGCAGCGTGTGACTTGATTTAACATGAAAAATATCACTAATTACAATAAACAAACCTGCTTGACAGATTCAGCAATCTCAGGTCCAATTCCATCACCGGGGAACAACGTGGCTTTGATAGGTTCAAGTGAAGTATCAGAGGCAATAACTAGTTCAGTAGATGGGAAGACCCAAGAAAAGATCCGGTCCATTAAGCTCCTCTGGAGAACACGACGGAGTGCCATGAGGCCAAGATGAAGTCTTGAAGAAGGCCTCGTGCTGCCAATCCTACATTATTTTGGAACAAAGATGATCAGCAACAAGAACAACAACAATGAAGCCACTATCTATTCAAAAAATTCGATCACATAGATGACTAAAATCACTAAACAATCACTTCAAAAGCCAATCAATCGCAAGACCTCTTTGATTCCCACCGGAATTATTTAAAATGTGGGAAAATACAGCAAAGATATAATTGATACAAAGAATTCAATCCCAAAAGCATATAAAATCAAAAACAAAATCAAAATGAAGAACACCAGCAATAAATTACATCTCAAAAATCATCATAAATTCAATCAATTACATAGGCTTTTCAATCAATCAATCAATCAATCATATACAATAGTTCAATTCCAATTCCGAAAGGAAAAAAAAATTTCAGATCATACCCGAAATTCAAACTGAAAACTGAAACCCTAACCAAGTAGAAGAATTCAGAGAGAGATTGAACTCGGCCTTCGGATCTCCAACACCAGAAAGATTCACCAAGATCTAGAGAAATCAAGATGGAGAAAAGCAACAAGAAACCAGAGCGAAAGCTCGAGCTTGGAGAGACCACGAGAGAGCTCAGCAATGGCGCGAGAGTGAGAGAGAACAATCCCAGAGAAAGGCTTCTAACGCTTCCCAGAGCCGTTGGATCAAATCTTTTCCAAATCATCAGAAAAATCAACGGCTGTGATTTCGAGTTCTTCCCCATTAATCAAACACAGCGCGGGAGTGATTCGTTTCTCCTCTAAATCCAACCGTCCATTACCTTCAATCTCAACCGTCCATTTTGCTCCGCTATCCTCTTTGAAGCTGAGATCTTTCTTTTGCTCGTTGGAACAACACCTCCATCTCCAATGCGGCTCCGTCTCCGCCCCATGGCGGCCGCCGCTGCCGCCGCCGCGGTGGCCTCGCCCATCATCCCCTCCTTCCTCCATCCCTCTCGAAGGTTTTGTCTCAGGCTCTCTCTGTCAATGCCTCGCTCGACCCAGCGATGCTTCTCATCGCGAAGCTGCGTACCTTGCCGGAGACTCACCACTGTCGCCGCCTCTGCGAAAGGTTCGTATCTTGTTTGTCTATGACTATTATTTTAGGGATTAAATGAAGATTTCTTTGATTTGAAGGTGATATTGAAGGCGTCGAGGAGAGATTCGACGTCATTGTTGTTGGAGGAGGGCATGCAGGTTGTGAAGCTGCGCTTGCTTCTGCTCGTCTTGGGGCGCGGACTCTTCTGCTGACCTTGAACATCGATCGAATAGCTTGGCAGGTAGATGCCTGGAACTTTAGTATGTTTAGTAGTATCGGGTTTGCCTTTGTTGAATTTTGCTTCCCAATTGCATATGAATACCTAAAAATTTGAAATTTAGTTAATTTCTTAAGATTATGGAGTGATTTGCAAAGATATGGTCTGCAGCCTTGTAATCCAGCTGTTGGAGGTCCTGCGAAATCTCAACTTGTGCATGAAGTGGATGCTCTTGGTGGTGAAATAGGGAAGATTGCAGATAGGTAAAAAAAATGGGAATAAAATTCTTGTATACGTTTCTTATGCTATTACTGTCGAGTTTGTTGCTTCAGTATTTTATATTAATTCTATTGCCATGGTAGATGCTTGAGCTTTTAAATTAGAGCACGGTTTCATTTAGTGTTTCTTATTTATGTATATTCATCTTTAATTAGGCATCTTGCTCAAGTTCTTTCTATGCGAAGCTGCTTGCATTGTGTTCAAATTTACACTTTTTAGGTTGAAATCATTCAACTGTCTTTTAAATTTCATTATTGCAGGTGCTACTTGCAAAAACGCGTATTGAACCTATCGAAAGGGCCTGCAGTTAGGGCTCTGCGTGCTCAAACTGACAAGAGGGAATATGCCATGGAAATGAAGAAAGTTGTTGAAAGGTTTGTGCTTTGCATGTCTATGCAGCATATTCTATTCATTTAGCTCTCATGTTACTGTTTGTACAGCTTCAATGACAACTTCTCCTTAGCCTAAGTGACTGAGACCATCATAACTCTTGAGTTTGACGTTGCTTCAATTTTAGATCCATGGATTTTGAGAGAATAGCCTATCTAATTTCTGCTTTTGCACCATGATAATGACTAACAACAAATATATTTTTAGATGTTGTTTAGAGTTGCTTTCCTAAATTGCTTTTAAGCTAATGTAAGACTGAATATTTGTCTGGTAATGCTCAAGTCTTCAAGTCCTTATGCCTCCTTGTTTATGTCAGTTTCTTTTTTTCTTTTTTCTCAGTACTCCAAATCTTTTTGTAAGAGAAGCTATGGTCACTGAAATTTTGGTTGGTAACAATGACAAAGTGGAAGGTGTTCATAGCTTTTTTGGTGTGGACTTTTATGCCCCTTCTGTTGTACTTACAACTGGCACTTTTATGAGTGGGAAGATTTGGGTTGGTAGAGCATCAATGGCTGCAGGAAGAGCTGGGGAGTCTGCTTCACAGGGACTCACTGAAAATTTACAATATCTAGGGTTTGAGACTGATCGGCTGAAAACTGGAACTCCTGCACGTGTTGACCGTCGAACTGTTGATTTTTCTGGGTTAGAGCCTCAACATGGAGATGAACAGGTATTCTCATGCCACTTTTTCATGATTTTGATTTTTTTTGCAGGTTTAATGTGAATTTTTTAATATGAAATTCATTTGGTTCCATATTTATTATATTAATTGGCTACATGCCTCATTAATTTCCAATGTGAGGCTGTGGGCTAGGCTTTTGTGGTTGACATTATGTGTAGCCATTCTCTTGAAAGTGAAATTTTGTATAAGGCTTGTTGCTTCTTCTCTCATCAACAACTAAAAGCTCTGAAAATTGTCCAATCCAATAAAGAGATGTCATTGCGGTTGCATGAAACATTGAGTTATTTGGAAAAGAGAAATATGCCTATTTAGAGCTAAATGTGCTTTTAAGAGAGCAGGCTCAAGCGAGATTCACACACATTATACATGAGGATCACTTCCTTAGTACTTTTTCTTAGTTATGTCTATGTAAACTTTCAAGGTGTGATTATCTTGTTGTGAAAACAAAAAATAAAAGCATTGTAATTACTCATTTTTTTCCTTGTGAATGATTAGTTTCTTCTCAACACAGGTTAGCTGGTTTAGCTTTGATCCAGATTTCCATATTGAAAGAGAACAAATGTGCTGTTATTTGACACGCACCACTAAAGATACGCACAAACTTATTAAAGACAATCTCCATGAAACACCCACATATGGTGGCTGGGTTGAAGCGAAGGGGCCAAGGTACTGCCCATCAATTGAAGATAAGGTATTCTTATCTGTGCTCTTTCTTCCAAATTTCAATCTGACACCTGCATGTTATATGATTCTTGATATACACTTTTCACTTTGCATCGATAATAAAACACTGTACACATAGATTTGTGGATCTGAAGATTTCTATTTTATTGTTACTATTTTTCCATGTATTGATCTAATCAAGTCTAAATTTGAACTGCTTCTCACAACCAATTTCCATGCTTTTAGCCTTGTTCTAAATCCGTGTCTTCCATTCAAGCGATTTTCACTGTGATATATGCAGTTGAATTGAGTCTTCTGACCGTGCAATAGATTCATGTGCTTTATCTGGATTGGTTTATGAATACAAAAGACAGTAGATCTTTTAGAATATTATAGGTTGATATGATCATCGGTACAGATACACACTTTTTCCTATGTGGACTATTAATTTATATTGACATCTTTCATATTTTACAACATAAAGCTTAATCCATAAGTTGACCATAGACTATGATGGTGAGCATTGGATATATATATATTGTCACATATCACTTGGTTTGAGGTTCCAGTTTCCGACAAATACTTGGAATTAAAAAGTTTGCCTTCCTGAACAGGGTTTAATACTCTTTACAGATTGTGAGATTTCAAGATAAAGAATCTCATCAAATATTTCTTGAACCTGAGGGCCGGAATGTTCCTGAGCTTTATGTGCAGGTATTCCTCAAATTGTTATGATGAACTTTACATGGAATGATAATAAGTTTTCAGTTGATTGTAAGTATTTTCAAACAGATGTGATAATACTTCGTTTTCAAATAGGGATTTTCAACAGGTTTGCCTGAGAGACTGCAATTGGCACTCCTGAGAACATTACCTGGACTTGAAAATTGTTTGATGTTGAGGCCTGCCTATGCTGTAGAATATGACTATTTACCTGCTCATCAGTGCTCTAGATCCCTCATGACAAAAAAGATTGAAGGGCTTTTCTTCTCTGGTCAGATAAACGGAACTACGGGGTATGAAGAAGCTGCTGCTCAGGTACTAACTCTCATTGACACTGTTTTATTTTGTCATCATTCCTTTTCTGGTAGCCAAATGGCAGAGAAGCCCTCTCTTCCCAAAGAAATGGCTCTGCCTTCCAGCACAAAATTGTACTGGTGTTAATAGCTGGCCATTGTGAGTTATAAGCTGTTGGTTACCGAGGTATTAGAGGTTCAATGTTGCATGGATAGTCCTCCATGGTCTCTGCTCTATAAAGAATTCTGCACTGCGTTTTTCTTTCTTTATCTTGACTTCATGATCATTGAAATATTTGTTGCTATCTTTAGTCTTTCATAAATCTTTTTAGTTAAGATTAAACTCTATCTTCGTTGTGATCTTATATTTCTAAAAATCTGAATGCAGGGTCTTGTTGCTGGAGTTAATGCTGCTAGGCATTCATGTGGAAGTCCTCTTATTGTTCTTGAGAGGGAAAGCAGCTACATAGGAACATTAATTGATGATCTTGTTACAAAAGACCTGCGAGAACCTTATCGCATGCTAACCAGGTATCAACTTTTTGGAGCTATGTCTCCTAAAACACATAGTATGGTCTAGGCTTGTGGCTCATTTGTTTAACAAGATGATAACTGGGTTTGAAACTGTGGACTTAAGAATAGCTAAAAGAGTAAAAGAAAAGTCAGAGAATTTTCATAAGATGGATTTGTTAGTCAAAAACTCTTTGTCCTCTTTTGGTTATGAATATTTCTTCCTAAATGGAGTATGAGTCTAACCTTAAATTGCTTAACTATAGCTGAATCACTCTGTATGATTTTTCCCAATATAATCTTATCACCCATTCTACTTTCTTAAACTGTGTCCTGCATACAGTCGCTCAGAGCATCGATTGCTACTTCGGTCTGACAATGCGGATAGTCGTTTAACACCTTTAGGGCGGGAAGTTGGTTTGATAGATGATAGACGTTGGGATCTCTACCAATCCAAGCAGGCGCATATCCTAGAAGAAAAACAGCGCCTAAAGTCTGTGCGTGTATCAGGTATAAGATTTGTTAGAAGTTATCCTTCTGAAGTTGCAACTCTCTACTTTTTATTTCTTTAATGATATGGATATTCCATTCCTGGCAGCAGGGGGTGATTTGGCTGCTGAGGTGACTCTTTTATCTGGTCAACCAGTCAAAGATTCTGTCTCCCTTGAAAGCATTTTAAAGAAACCACATGTACAATATAACGTTCTCGATAAGCATGGTTACGGAAACAATCTCCTGACCAGGATGGAGAAAGAATGCGTGGAGATTGACATCAAGTATGAAGGCTTCATTTTACGCCAACAGAGTCAACTTCAACAGGTCTGTCAATTTATTTAATTTTAACAAAACACGGGTTAAAGAATCGTCTAAGTTGTCCTTTTTTTTTTCATTGAATGCAGATTGTAAACCAGCAGCACAGGCCACTTCCTGATGATTTGGATTATTATTCAATGACTACTTTATCTCTAGAAGCAAGAGAGAAACTCTCCAAGGTAAAATCGACAATGCTAATGCTTCTTGTACAATGAAATAGACTACCCAACTTGTTGATAGCCATTAATATCTGCTCGAGATACCTTGAATGGCTATGAAACTTTAGTTTGTGTACAAATGCTATTATTTTTTACACGTTTAAATAAAAGTGTCATCAAAACATGCTTCTTCTAAAATCTAGAATCTGGAATCCAGGCTTTCGCTACAGATTAGACACAAGTGGAGTTTTTTTCCCCTTGTTTAAACTGAACTACAGCAAAATTTATGTGAAACATAGAATCTAGGCTGCATCGATGCTCGACAATAAATGCTTTTCTCGATCTTGCTCATGCTTTGCAGGTGAGGCCACAAACAATAGGGCAAGCGAGCAGGGTTGGCGGTGTGAGTCCGGCAGACATTACTGCACTCCTCATTTGCTTGGAAACGAATCGGAGAAAAGCAAGCGAAAGGAAAAGACTGAAATCACAAAGATCCTTTATTACCGATGTGAATGATCTTAATTCTAGTCCGGTTTTGACATCTCATGCTGTAAATTCTAACTAGATGGTGGACTTGTTAATGTCCTAAAAAAGCAATTTCTTGAATCACAGTTGCGAAACAGGTGAATTATCTATGCGTTTGTTGAGGTGATGTGTAACAAAGCTTTTATGATCTTTGAATTTTCAGGCTTTTGATCCCACTGAAAGATAAGTGGGAAGCCCCCAAAATTTTATTTTTACTCATTAAAAGGCCTTTCGGAAAGTGCCAATTCTTTTTATGAAATATAAAAAATAATAAAGCTGCTTTTATTCGCAGTTAAGTATATAAATTAACAAGAAATAATCTAAACATTTTCTATAATTTCAGTTTCTTTATGTATACATGTATGTATGTTTTTTTTTTTTGGAGAAAGGTGACAAGCACCAGAACCAAGGACATGTATATATAGGGAGTAAGACTCAACATCGATCTACGTGCCCTCATTTTGTGTAAGACATGAGGTTCGATTTTAGGTTCTCTCCGAAATAAACACTCTACATAAGAGTTACGTAGACTTGACCGTTGACCGTTGATTATATGTATGTATCTATCTTGTCAATTTTATTTTTAATAAATTTTGAGTAATTTTGTGAAAAGGGGCTTTGTTATTTACCACTTAATGTTGTTACCTTGTTATTAAACCCATACATTTAATCATCATGTAAAAACTCTGAAAATTCTAGTGCTCCTGTTGACACCGTAGAATTCACATCAACTTGCAAGTGCTTTACTCTTCCAACTTCCAAGCAATACAAACTACATAAATGTTAAAAAAAACAGCTACAAAACTTTTGACTGCCAGTCAATACGGGTGAGAAAACTAAATATTACAACAAGGAACAAACAAGTATTTAGAATGCTTTTTAGAGCTTTGATCAAAACCAGTTTGAAACATGAAAATCACGGAGCTTTCTAAGATGTCTTTCCAACTCTTCTCTTGTCTCAATCCATTCCTCCCTCTCAATTACAGCATCTGGTTCTTCCCTTTCACTCTGAGTTCAAAAGCAATTTATTGGTAAATGGCACCAAAAAACAACTATAAGCATCGTAAAATCTATTACCTTATCGACTATTTTGAAGAAAGTTCCGTTGTCACGAATGATCAACAAGTCATTCCGTCTATCTCGTTTTCTACCATCAGGAATAGTGACCTGCTCAAAATCCACATCAATGAAAACCTATATTACCAAAAAGTATCTATGATAGTTTGGAAAATTCAATAAATATAAGTCTCATCATTTTTTTTTACATGAGCTGTAATGCAAGGCATTTGGTTATATGTAACTAAAAAAAAGCAGGTAATCAGAATTGTACTGCTGTTTTAATTTTATTGCTTAATCGAACGGAATATGAAAAACTAGGACAATATTCAATGAACTATGACAAACACACATGATGATGATGCAAGTGACCAGCAATTTGTTGAATAAACTTACAATAACTTTAGCTCTTGTGATGGATTTTGTCTTTGAATCAATAACATAGATTTCTTCAAAATCAAGAACAAACTCCGGATCGTTTATTCTCCTGTTTCTATAATGCTTTGTCAAAAAGACCTGCAACAACAATTCAGCTTCATGAAATCATCCAAATACACATACAAAATGTTATATCGCACTTCTTAAACATTCTATATATATCACCCAAGACAACACAAGAACTTCAAAATGATATTCTCAACTTGAAGCAACCTATTTAACATCATCGAAGCAAAATGTACGGCCATAACCTCAAGGATTGTTAATGAATTACATTTATGATAATCCAATGAGTATCTATAAAATATCATTGGTTCACTCCACAATAAGAGAATAATGGTAGCATAAGGTGCTACATCATTAGGACAGGGCCAAACTATAACATACACAATTCACAGTATTAAAACTTACAGAAGCATGCAACAATGACAACAAACAAGTAGCAAAGGAAAATTGAAAAATCATTCACAATGCAAATAAAAATAGACGCATACCTTCGATATCTCTCTCTCAGTCTTGTACAATGGATCACGAGGCGCATCTATGGGCGGTTCAGTCACATTGTAGCAACCATAATCACTTTTTGAACAACGAATGTACTAAAGAGAAAAGACAAAACCACAATCAACAAACACAAATTGCAGACAGATTATCAAAGCCACAAACTCAAAACAAAACTTTTGTCATGAAAATTTTCTCTTATCTTTGTAAGGAAATTTATAATGCCATTCAAATACTATTGGAACAAAAAATAGCAGCAATCATGATCACTTTTCAAACATTGAATGTACACAATCCACAAACACAAAATGCACACAGATTATCAAACTTTGCCATAACAAATTATAACTTCTCTAGAGCACCATTAAGATACTATTTACATGCAAATACCATAACAAACACTAATCAAAAACCGAATTTTTAGCATGGATTAAACAATGTAGACATACTTTCTGAGGCATTGGAGCAAGAACCGTTGGAATGGAGTAAACATCGGTGTCCGGAGGAGTGACATACATCTGTTTGTGAAAATACCTCAATGAATCTCCAACTCCAATCCAAAAAAAAACAATGAAAGGGATGAACAAGAGACAAGAACGCAAACCTCACGGAAATCATACACACTCTCATCAGGATCTGGGGGCTTTCTAATGAAGAAATCACAGTGGAGAAGACTAATCTTGTGGAACTCGTCTTCGTTGATGCGATAATCAACGACGGTCTCGAAGTCCCATCCCTGAGTGAAAACAAAGCTATCGCTGTGCACCATCTGGATATCATCCGGCGAGGCATCGCCGGCATCGACGGAACCCCGCGGGGGAGGGAACCCGAGAAGGCGGTCGTACTCGACGTCGTAGTCCTTCTTGTTGTCAAGCTCCTCCACCTCATCGACATCGGCATCAATGTCATAGTCATCGCCTCCGCCGGAGTCCACATCGCCATCATCAGATCGAACGATGAACTCCCGTCTCGGGCGGCGGTTGCTGGCGAGGGGGAAGGTGAGACGGAGGCATGGAGATGGGTTTTTGAGGAAAGGTTGGACCTTGGGATGGGAGGAGCGGAGAGTGAGGATGGGAGGAGAAGCGGGGACGAAGAAGGAGATGGTTCCCATTTTCGAGCTCTTCTTCTTCTCTTGCTCTTCAACTTCTACTGCTTTCTAGTTTCTACTTCTTTATCCTTTTGGACAAGAAGACGTGGGGTCCACTTGGTCAAATAGTCAAACTACTTCTAATATATATATATATTTATTTAATTTATTTTTTTTTTAATTGCATGAAATTGCTGTATTTAGTAGTTAGTATTGCTTTTATTTTTTATTTTAATTATTTTATTTGTTTCCAATTAAGAATTCTTAAATTGAATAATCTATTTCATCTGAAGCCCAATGATTTTTTCTTCTAAGCATTTCTTCACCATAAGCCATTTTATTAGTTTTTTTTCAGGCTTTATATATAAAAGTAAATAAATAAAAAAAATAAAAAAAATCATTTTTATAGTTAAATTTTCTTTCACTTGAGAAATACCTCTCATTCTCCTTTTATAGGGTTATATGGTAGGAAGTCACAGAAACTAATGCACTCTGTATCCGTTTGTCTTTGTTAACTTTGTTAAAAAAAAAAAAACTTTCACAATAAACAACACATATTTCTTCTATTATAATTTTATACATTATTAAATATACTGAAGTATATAAAAAAAAAAAAATCAAAATCTAGCAAAAAAAAATATTAAATATATTGTAAAATATAATATGTATTTTTAATAAATAATTAAAGATTTTTTTAACAGAATTTTATTTTATTTTCTTTCTCAATATATATGTCTTTTTTTTTAGCTATTTAATATGGCGGCAAATTTTTAATATATATTAAATTATTTTTAAGGATGTCAAATTAGATAAATCTATAAATGTTAGAAAAAATTCATTTTTGGAATTGGGTCATCATCAGCATCAGCAGCGCCAAAGAGCCGAAAAAACCAGTGGATGGGATCAATGTCAATGGCGTCCCCGCCCAAACCTCTCCACTTCCACCACTCCAACTGATGAGAGCTGAAAACGCAAGCACGAAATCCCTAATCCATTTCCTTTCTCCGATGATCCAAGATCACTGAGAGCAGTCAGCAGTGAAGGCATTGTCTGAAGAGATTTGGATGAGATGTTGGCGCTCTGTGGTTGCTCTGGCTTTGTGTATCCATGGCGCGCTGAGAGCGCGGGGCGTGGCTGCCGTTTCTCGTGCAAGGCGAGGCGCTGGTGGCGCATGGAGAGAGGAGGAGGAGGAGGAGTCGGTGGTGAAGTGCTGCCTAGATTTGTTGTGGCGCGATCTCGGGTTTCTAGTCGTATAGGATTGGATTCGCAGGTTTTGCCCTTTCTTTTTGTTTTTGGTTTCTTTGATTTGGTTTCACTGTGGTCTCTAGTTTATGTTATTGAGCTGTTTTGCCTCAAATTTGCAACTTTTTATTACTAGGTATCAGAATTGCTCTTTCGGTATGCTATTAGCTTCTGTTGATTTTATCTTTAATTAGAAGAACTTTGATACGTTGGTTGGGCATTCTTGAAGAAATTAACTTGACGAAGTGAAGCAACATTGAAAATTTTCTTTTTTTTTCTCCTATCATCTTGTAAACACTCACCAAGATGCAGTTTTCATGAAAAGACTTAATGCTCTTTTATGTCCTTGAAATGTTGAATTAGTGTTTAGGAGTAGCTTGTTTCCCCTTGTGTGGTTTAGTAGCTCAATATCACTTGAATTTTATAGACCTTTCAAGCTCAAGACTTATCCCAAATGTTATGGGTTGGTCCTGTTCCTGGTGATATTGCGGAAGTTGAGGCATACTGTAGGATCTTCAGAGCGGCGGAACGGCTTCATACTGTCATAATGGAAACGTTATGCAGTTCCCTAACTGGAGAGTGTGTTGTTTCCTACGATACCCCATCTGAGGATATGTCTGCCTCGGAAGAGAAGGTTGTTGCTGTACTGGGATGTATGGTAGCTCTTCTTAATCAAGGCCGTGAAGATGTCCTTTCTGGTAGATCTTCTTTCATGAATTCATTTGAAATTTCAGATGTCAGTCTCTTAGATGGAAAGCTTCCACCTTTGGCTGTTTTCAGAGGAGAGATGAAAAGATGCTGTGAGAGTCTGCATATTGCTCTTGAGAACTATTTGACACCTTATCATGAGAGCAGCATAACTATCTGGAGGGGATTGCACAGGCTAAAGAATGTTTGTTACGATGCTGGCTTTTCACGTGGGGATTGCTATCCTTGTCCGACATTATTTGCAAACTGGAGGCCTGTTTATTTCTCTGGTGGGAAAGATGACATGGTGTTGGAAGACAGTGAGATAGCCTTCTGGAGGGGAGGTCAGGTGACTGATGAGGGTTTGGCTTGGTTATTGGAAAAAGGATTCAAGCTGATTGTGGATCTCAGAAATGAAATAGTCAGGGATGAATGCTACCAGTCTGCCATTGAACAGGCTGTTTCATCTGGAAAAATAGAGGTGATAAACTTGCCTGTTGAAGTTGGAACTGCTCCTTCAATGGAACAGGTTGAGCAATTTGCTTCATTTGTGTTGGATTCCAGTAGGAGACCCCTGTATCTACATAGCCAGGAAGGGGTTGGTAGAACTTCTGCAATGATTTCAAGATGGAGGCAATACACTACTCGGACTGTAAGGCATGCCGGGACAAACAGCTCAAATAACAGTAAACCTACAAATAACACTAAAAGTCTGGAAACTTTGGATTTGGAGACCATTGTTCTTCAGAATTCAAAAGGAAACAACTCAGACAACAAAAACCATTCAGAATTTCATTCAGTTAATACACTCCATCCCAGATACAAAGAAGAGGGCATCCCAGCCACTCAAAAGGAATGTCACACTAACAAAGCAACTCATAAGCTTGAGTCTGTCAGAAATATTACAGCAAGTGGTGTAACTAGTAATGCTGAGGTAGAATCTGTTTCAGATTTTTCTGTTGTAAGTAATTCACTTAAAGCACAGCTTCCTGTGCGTGATATCTTCTCCAAGAAAGAAATGGCTCAATTTTTCAAAGGTAGAAAAGTCTCACCCACAACATATTTTCATGCTCAGCGGAAAAGATTTGCTGAATTATTTGCCAATGCAAGAAAGGAGCAGAAAGTGGTGTTTCCAGACAATGAAACACTTTTAGGTAACCCGCTATCAAATCCAATGCAGCCAGGGATCTCTAATGGGAGATCTACTGATCGTCTCTCCCCCAGAACAAGCACTGACATAGTTAGCAATGGAAACATCAGCAGTGGAAGTTTTGTTTCTTGTGATTTAAGCTTAAATGGTTTACAAGTGGTAAAAACAACCAATGTTGCCATTGGAACAGAGACCTTAAGTGGTTCTGGTAGCAATTCCAGTAATCCTGCTCTATCTTCCATAAGACAAGACAATAAAACAAAGACTGAAAATGGCTTCATTAACTCAGCTAGTGATAGCTCGGATCTTGTTGAGGTAGATATGTGTGCTTCTGCAACTGGTGTTGTCAGAGTTCAGTCTAGGAGGAAAGCAGAGATGTTTTTAGTCAGAACTGATGGATTTTCTTGCACAAGGGAAAAGGTAACAGAATCATCTTTAGCATTTACTCATCCAAGCACCCAGCAGCAAATGCTCATGTGGAAATCACCTCCAAAGACCATATTATTATTGAAAAAATTAGGTGATGAGCTCTTGGAAGAAGCTAAGGAGGTACAAGTACTTAGCTTGTCTGCCACTAGATTCAAGCGTAGTTTTGTCTTCTTGTTTTTGGATATACTCAGCTGTTTAAGCCACTACTTCTGGCCTTGTAGGTTGCATCATTCCTATTTTATCAAGAGAAAATGAATGTCCTTGTAGAACCTGATGTGCATGACATATTTGCAAGGATTCCTGGATTTGGTTTCGTTCAGACCTTTTATAGTCAAGATACAAGGTATTAATGTGTACAGACCTGAAGACGAAACAAAAACATCACAAAATTGTTTTTACATGTCAGGATCAATTGCTAACCTTTTTCCATCTGTTCATGCAGTGACCTTCATGACAGAGTTGACTTTGTTGCATGTCTGGGAGGTGATGGGGTCATCCTGCATGCGTCAAACTTGTTTAGAGGTGCAGTTCCTCCTGTGGTCTCCTTTAATCTTGGATCTCTTGGATTTCTCACATCACATATTGTATGTCCTATTTCCTCACTTGTGAGAAACCATCCTTTGCCAGTGACTTTGTTTCTTCTGTATTATCATGGCATTCTATTCTTGCAGTTTGAAGAATATAGACAGGATTTGAGGGCAGTCATTCATGGAAACAACACAAGGGATGGAGTTTATATAACTCTTAGAATGCGGCTGAGATGTGAAATTTTTCGAAAAGGAAAGGCTGTGCCTGGAAAAGTATTTGATGTTGTAAATGAAGTTGTAGTGGATCGTGGCTCTAACCCTTATCTTGCAAAAATTGAATGTTATGAACACACTCGCCTCATAACGAAAGTAAGGACAATCAACCACCATTAATTTTACAAAAATCCTCAGCCTACAATGTTATCAGTCTTTGTATGTCATGATTATGTTTCTTGCTCTTTCTGCTTCACTTTGCTACACACACACACACATGCACACAAATGCACAGGTGTTCCATTTTGCATTGGAATTCATCTTTCTGCTCAGAATGTGTGATCCATAATTAAATCTAACTAATGAAGATAATCATTAAGTTCCCTCTCGACATCTGCTGTAACACATTATGTCATCTGTGCATGTCTAGCCACATTTTTTCTGACATGGTTTATAGGCTTTGTGTATATGTATATATACACATATATACATATATGCCTATACTTCCTGCTGACTTCTTTAATGTCTTTGCATTCCTGGGAAGCATCAGCCAATTACAGGCTGCTCTGGTTGAGCAGCTTTACATAGAACAAAGTGTGCTGCATATGCCTATGTCCATGTGGCTGCAAAACTATCTAGTTCAATGCAGATCTTAGAATTGTTTTTGTTGCTATATACGAGCATTGTGTTCTTCTATGTTGTTGTTACAAGCTAGATACAAACTAAACATATTGTCTATCACAATTCAACCTAAAAGCTTACGTTGAGGAGAGACACAATTTTATATATTTAAATCCATAATTACTAAAATAACTAATGTGAAATTATTAGTTGCTCTAATAATTTGATTTTTTTTTTCATGCCCTAAACTTTCTTTATCTCAGAAACGTTGATCAAATTGTTTCAGGTGCAAGGAGATGGGGTTATAGTTGCCACTCCTACAGGAAGCACAGCATACTCAACTGCTGCAGGGGGGTCAATGGTAGGTTATTTACTAGTGATTATAAAGTTTACAAGTGATTCATGTTTCAGCATAGTCTAAATGAGATGTCTTAAATTGTTACTGAAATGAAATAGTTTTAAGGGCTTATCCGTTGTGGAAAATGCTACTTTAACCATTTCATAAGCGAACTCAGACTGCTTTAACTATAATTGTCTCGATATCAAAAGAGTTCAGGATCTGCATTGTTCTTTCGCATATTTAAAAAACTGATATTTTCTGGTCTTTAACATTGCAACTATGCACACAACTCTGTAAATCCTTGCCATAGCCATTATAAAAAAAATTCAGGAATACACAGCCAAATGTCTCTGAAACTGCAGCTCATTGTACAGTGAACTGAGATGCATTGCTCATTATGTTCAGCAGAATCCAGTAAAAAGAGAAAAAAATGAATACATGATATGATGATATAATCAGTAGTGTGAGATGGTTTCAAAAACATTTTGCAAAGATTCATAATGTCAGTTCCTGCCGATCCTTTTTGTGTTCATTCTGTTGAGATATCTTGCTGGTGTTTGAGCTATGATATAGCATATTGCATTTGGTTTAGTGTCATTTTTAAGATTAAGCAATTGCAAAAATGTTAATTATCTATTGGTTACATGCAGGTGCATCCCAATGTCCCATGTATGCTCTTTACACCAATTTGCCCGCATTCTTTGTCATTTAGACCTGTAATTCTACCAGATTCTGCCCAGCTTGAGTTAAAGGTGAAACTGCTTTATTTGTTACCATTCACATACACCATTATGAAACAGATTGCTGTTGAAAATAACTGATAATAATAACAATGTTGTAACTTGTCTCAGCTTAGTACTATAAAGTTTTAATCACTACTCTATGAGAATATTCTTGAAAAAAATACATCCAACATTTTGCATGAAGAATTTCATCTGACTGCCATGAATTGAGCTTCTCTAACAGATAAAATGTTTGTATCTGATTGTAAACAGATCCCAGAAGACGCGCGAAGCAACGCATGGGTTTCTTTTGACGGCAAAAGAAGACAGCAACTCTCTAGAGGAGATTCAGTTCGTATATCGATGAGCCAACATCCTCTTCCAACAGTTAACAAATTCGATCAAACAGGTGATTGGTTTCGTAGCTTAATTCGTTGTTTGAATTGGAACGAAAGACGTGATCAGAAAGCCTTATGATTAGAAATATGCACACGTTCGTCGTCGTCTCTTAGAAAACATTATACATCACAAATATCATCATGACATTCTTACCAAATTTTGAATATCAGACATGTCAAGAAACTTCACATACACAGAAAAGCACATTTTGAGTTCATATCACATTTATTTCGTGTTCGATTGTCTGTTGTTAGTGTTTCAAGTTATCAACGAATGTGAAATTCATGGAGCACAAGTTATTCTATGATTCTTGTGTCTTTTTCTCCATCTCTACCTACCTTTGTATGCAAATTGGAATTAAATTAATGTTTGAAAATTCAAATGAGAAAAGCATTTCAAGTTCAAGTTCTATTTTTTTCCTAGAATTCAAGCTTAACTTTGATTCATCTACTTAGAACTTATCAATATGGGTCAATGAGAACTACTTAAACGTAAGCAACTTCTCTAATCTCTTGTTAGGTTCTTCTCCATCATCTTTACTTTTTCTTTTTCCAATAATTAAAAAAAAAACATAATTTATATATATAAATATAGGTGACATGGATGATATGTGACCACTAAGATAATTAGCTTTTTTTTTTATTATTATTATTTAAATAAGGCTTTAATATGTAATTTTAAAGTAAAATAAATTGTGTGCATACCCTTATAAAAGTTCATGATAAAAACTCTAACTAATTTTTGAGAACTAGATATGATTTTTATGTATATAAACATGACTTCTTAGTTTATTAACATCAAGCCTGTGTGATTGTTGAAAAGGTGAGTTCAAACCTCAACTCACGTAAAGTAAAGATAGAAGCGTGTCAAAAAAAATAAAAAATAAAAAAAATCAGTTTACATGATGGGTGTATACACATATAACTAATTTACATTTCATACGTAATTCCAAGGTTACGTAGATGTATATATAATGATAATGATATGTGATGGAACTATAGCTAGATAAGATGGCATCATGTAATGGTTAGTTTTAAAATTAATAAAATTGCTTAGCTAAAAAGAAATGGTCCTGATTTATTGATTGAACCAATGAAGTTGTCTAAATGGAGTCACATCACACCATTTACATACCATCATTTTCTTTTCTAAATCATTATCATGGACTCTTTACCAACCATGGGCCCCAAAAGTCTTTGCCTTTATACCTTTCTATTTATTTGTTTTTTTTTATTTTTTTATAATACCTTTATAAAAATATTATAAAACATCAATATTTATGAATATTATTATGTGATCAAAAGTCAAAAATATGTTCTTTTTAAAATGAGAATATATTATTTTACTCATATCTTTGCACTTAAATTTCATTGCTACTGATTATAGTAAATTAGTATTAATTTGATGGCATGTTTTTTTTTTAAACTTTTTTATTTTTAAGTTTGGGAGTTTGCCAATAATGGTTTGATTGTAAAACTTTAATCATTATGTTTCTCTTTTTATTGCCGACATGGAGATTGTAAAAGTGCTAATGATTATTAGATTTTTTTTTTTAAATGTTGAAATGTTAAGTCTGCTTTTTACTTAAAAAGTAAGTTTGAAATTTATGGAATCTAGCATTTTGTGGGTATTTATTTATTTATTGTGGAAAGTGAAAAGTGGTGTACTTAAAATCATTCTTTTTTAGTGGGGATTGTTGTTTGCAATTTAGATTTTTTTTTTTTTTAAAGTAAGAAATCTCACAGACATACATTGTGATGTTGGATATAATTAGTTTTATGATAAAAAAAATTGAATATTTACAAATTTGGGGTTTTATTTAATAATGAATAATATTTTCAAATGTCTATTTTGAAATATTAATATTATTATCACCTTAATATTAAGCTCTATATTAAAAATAGTTGGTATTTTATTTTTCTTTCCTACTCAACCCTTTCATACTCAAGAGGTTGAGTGTTCAAGTTTTACTTGTGGTTTGCCCAAAAATATTTTTATTAAGATATATAATTGTATTTTAAATTAAAATTAAAATGGGACTATTGAATATTAGATTTTACCCTCCTTATCTAAAACTCAACTTGTCTTATATTATATGTAAGAGTACCTAAACCAGATCATAGGAGACTTGAATAGGAGACTCCAATATTGGAAAAAGAAAAAGAAAAAGAAATAATAAAGAAAGAGAGAATTCCACCCATCTAAACAATCAAAATAGTGCAAGTGGAGCAAACAAACACATTAAAGTAAATAATAAAAATAATAATGATAATAAAAGTTGAAATACAGTGTTGGTCTTTATAGTTTATAATATTGTTGTTGTTATCACCTCTATTTGCACATTTTTTTTTTAATAAATGTGATTTATTTGTTTAAAAAAAAAATACTAAATTGTGATATTTATTTTTATTCCAATATGTATGAAATATTCAATACAATTTTGTATTTTTGAAGGATAATTTATCCAATAAATTTAAATTAAAAAAAATTGTTTGTTTTGGAAACAGACATGACGTGTGAAAATAACACTTTGTGACATATTAGTCTTCTTGTGGACTTTTAATATAAAATTTTTAAAAATAATAATAACAATGTGGCGAACTTGTCCCATCATATACCTCATCTAACTTAGAAAAAGAAAATAAAAAAAAAATCTCACATATATATTTTTATAATATTTTTTAAAAAAAACCTTTGCTCATGACACAAAAACTACATTATATATTTTTATAATATTTTATATAATACTAAACATCATATGTGATTGTTTGTAATGAAAAATAAGAGAGGGGTGGTGACAGGAACTAATTGGGTTGGGATTTAGAGAAAACACAAAGGGAAGTTAATCTAGATTAGGGTTTTCCGAGGACATTGGATCAACATCCGAGAAAATGAGGACTCTTTTGTAAATGCAAAGAGATAAGAATAAATATTATATAAAATATATTAATCAAGAATACATTTAATTTATAAATAAATAATTAATTAAAGAAAAAAAAATTTAGTCCCTTGAAAGTTTCAAAACTTCTCAAACATCTCCTTTAACATTTGAATTTCTCATGTAACTCCTCTTTTTTCAATACACTTTTTTGTCTGTCATTGCAGATCACTCTATCAATTTATTATATCTTACAACATTTATTTTCCGCTTAATAATTATAATTTTTATTTAATATTTTGTGTTTATGTGTAACCACATAAGTTTTTACTTAATATGCGTTTAATATTTATTTATTTTTATTTAATATCTGAAATTTCCATTTAATATTATACGCTTCCATTTAAAAAGCTGAAGGTCATTTCTGTGTCAACATCAACTACTTATATTAAAAAGTCAGCTGTTAAAAAAAAGACTTTTTTTAAAATATCCAAATTTGAAAAAGGTCAAATGTGAAAAAAAACTTCAAAGGGGTTTTTGATAATTACCAGATAACTAAATAGGTAAAGATAAATAAAAATAAATAGAAAAGAATGGAGATTCAAAATTTAAATTATGTCCATGTCCATCCATGCATTGCATGCGTAACATGAAATATGCATGTGGGCTGCATAGGAGCAAATGCCGGTGTGAAACCATTGAATCTATTCATCCTTTTCCGGATACTTTGGTCCCTTTTGAGGGAATGAATCAATTCACTCTCAGTCTCATCACCATCTTCTTTTCTTTTATATATATATATATATATATATATATTTTTCTATATATATATATATATATATATAAATAGCAACATCCCTCTTCTACTCATATAATGACATACAATATATCATCATGGTCTTTTAATTCAACAAGCTTTTCCATCCTCTATTTTGTACACATCATGGCATCATCATCTCGTTGACATTGTCAAGGTTAAAACAATGATAATAATAGTAATAATATATAATAAACTCTATACAAAACCTGGATGTTTGACTATTCATCACAAAGCCTTAGTTTAAACTCCACACTAATGACTTCCTATTTAAATTTCACAACTAATATTTAGGGTTTGTTTTGAAGACATTTAACTCAAAAATTTTATATTAAATTAATTAAAAAGTGGGTCCCATAACAATGTGAGAAAGGTGGTCATACGTGCATGCATATGTTAATTTACGTGGTATTGTTGTATACGGTTTCATCCTTGTATATATATATATACCATTTATATAGTTTAATTTAACATGTATCATATAACCTAAAACACGAATTATATAATATACTACATTAATCAAAGATGCTTAATGACATGCATTATCATGTATAATAATGACTATATAGTCTATATATATAAATATATATAGACTTTAGAGCTGAGTCAGTGTGTCCTTTAATTAATGATTAATGTCTTAATGAAGCCATTCTTTCACCTCAAAGCATGGCTGTGATTCAGAGATACTATTCTTTTTGCTGTCAACCCTCATGAAAGCCCACATGAGATATATATATATATATATATATGATAATAATAGTAAATACTATCAATAATAAAAATTAATTAATGGGAAGTCGGTAGAGGCAATGGGGTAATATAAAGTTGAGACATTGGTCTAGAGATTTGGACCCTCTAATCATTGATTAATTACATTGGTCTCTTAACAGTGAGCTTCATTTGTACTAATCATTGATTGATTATTTATTAGTTAATTAGTTGTGTACTTCTTCTTGATAATTGTGGATTAATTTTTATCAAATCACATGTATAACTATATATATACACATTACGTACTCTTTGAAATATTTGAATTTTATAGCTTAATTTGGTGTTTCTTATTTGTGAATTATATATATTAATGGTTTCATATCATGTAACAATAATAATAATAATACACACACACATAATACATAATAATAATAATAATAATATTATTATCATTATATTATTATTATTATTTATTATTATTATTATGTGGTTAATTGAGAGGAAGCATTGAAGCCATTGTCAACTTATAATAAAAGAATGAAGATTTTATATCACACGGTGCGCGGTGACTATGTGTGTTTTCATTATTATAATATATATGTCTTATACAAACTATATCAGCATATATATGACGTCCAAGATTAACATTTGTTTATAATTTTAAGTTTTGGAGATAAGCTTAAAATTGCAGCCAAGTTCTCAAATTCTTGTCAAAAATAAGTTAGAGCTAAAACAAAAGTACAGTAAAGATGTACATAATTAAAGAGATCAAGGGCATCGAGCATTGAAATAAGCGTATATTACAAATTGTGGTATAATAGACGACAGGCAACATCCAGTAGACGCAGGCCGTGGTATTACTGTCGGCTAAGAATTTTATATACAACATGTCTTTTCACGTTTCACATGTCAGCGACCTCTCTTTTGTCATTACTTTTTGTTGGCACTATATCACTTTATATAAAATAATAAAAATAACTATACATAGACCGCCTCTCTAGATTTTCCATATCCATACATTCTATTGTCATTATGTTGGTGGAAAAAGGTGACTATATTGAATTTCATATTAAAATTAATTATTAGTCAATAGATATTAGAAGAACAAAAGAAAGTTATCTCATATATCTCAGTAACCAATCTAAAATATATAAAATTATGGACTACTAATTTTGAATTCATCATATTAGTCACAAAACGCAATATCCATTACTACACTCAAATCACTGCCTTTATTATACAATTGAAGATACATATATATATATATACCTTAAATATATATTCTTTATCAAAAGTAACAAATCCATGTGTCGAGTGCAAAGTGTATGGATTACTATTTTGAACACATTTGTATCATTACTAGGCATGAGTTAAGGTTCAAATTGTCTTCTTTAAAACAAATGTTTTTACACTAAAAATCACATGCCACCAGGAGACCCCAAAAGTTAAGGTTCAAAACGTCGCCACCGTAGAGACCCTACTCAGGTATGATTTATTACTTGAAATGACATTTGTATCATTACTAGACATGAGTTAAGTTTCAAAATCGCTTTTAAGACACAAATACTTTTACACTTAAAATCATATGTCACGTGGAGACCCAAAAGTTATTGGTTATTCCATAAAATATAATATTAAAACCAATATATATATATATATCTTGAGTTATCAGCAATATTGAAACTGAAACAAATATTCAAAAGCTAATTAAAGTGAAAGTGTAACGAACATAATTAGTGCTTTCATATGAAATCACTTTAATAAATATTTTTCTCTAATTGATTGCCACCTTGCAAACGTCTAAAGTAGTTCT